>NW_022145564.1:612500-710235 GCF_000002235.5 Strongylocentrotus purpuratus | reverse complement strand
AACAGGTGGTAAGCTCTGGTTGATCGAAAATGCATGTACAATATCATTCACATTCATGACGAATCTGGTTAACCCACATTCAGCTTTTCCAGGCTTGCATTAGTTGTTCTGCTGTGGAGTCCACGGAGCTGAACAAAAGATAATACAATATGGCAGGCATTTATTCACCCTATTTTTCGGGTACAACATGGGGGCTTCAATTTTCACTCATAGAGAGAAATCCACAAAGTTTTCTGATTTAAAATGTTCAACTTACTTTAATGAACTTATCTTTTAAAGAATTTCGATTCTTCGCTTTGGTAATGATAATAATAGTGGAGCTCAAGATGGCGCACTTCTAGAGACAACACGCATTTTTGCGAAGTGAGAAAACCCGAGGGAAAAAAAGCAGAAATGTCTGCTAGGAAAAGGATCTTAGAGAACCCAAATACCATCGCTAAATACTTTGAACAAACTGGAGACAAATCAGATAAAGAAACAGAAATTATGGACAGTAGCGGGGACAAAATGGATACTCAAAGTATGAGTGAAGTACCTGCCGGTCACATCGATAAATCTATCCCCGAAGCTCTGGGCGTGGAATCTGCCATCAGTACGATGGACCATGTTGACAAGAAACGACGAACAAACGGCAACGGAGATCAGGCAAGTAACACCGCAGCTAATGATACAAAGGAATTGCTTATGACGATTATTAACAAAATAGACAATACAAGCAGTAAAGTGGACACAAAATGAATAATAACTTGACATCCAGACTAAATGTGGCTCTGCATGCAGAAGATAGGCGAAAACAGGAAAGACATCGACGAATTGAAAGACAAACAACAGCACAATGATTTTGAGCTTAATGAAACAAAAGACAGAGAGTAAAAGAGCTTGAGAAAGAAAATCAAAGAATGAAGAAACGTTTGGTTGATCTTGCAGCTAGAGAAATGAGATGCACAGCTGTTTACTTTGGCTTTCCTGAGGGCTGTGAGAAAGGAAATTGTGAAGGGCTGATCCAGTCCTTTGCAGAGTCACATCTGGATATGCAGGGGCAAGACCTACGTATAGAGAGAGCGCATCGCTCTGGGCAGGCATCTAAAAGAGGGGCTCCTCGCCCCATAATGGTGGCTTTCAATCGGTACACGACGAGAAGTGCCATCCTCGCAAGTGCCAGAAAACTCCTAAAAAAACAAACTGTATGAGGACAAGGAAAACCCCATTTTCATTGATGAAATGCTACCTAAGGAGATAAGAGACCTACGCAAGAAGATGTCACATACCAGACAGAAGCTGAAGGAAGAGCACGGAAGGGCTTACTTCAAATATCCAGCAAGGCTCTTCTACCGCGACAAGCACAAGACAAACACAGAAGGAGAGTGAAGTGAAGAAAGTTGAAATTAAAGACACCATCAACAGAAAGAAGAAGAATTAAAGCAACAAGTAAGGAAAGAGCAAGATGATAAAGCAACAAAAGGCACTTTTGATTAAGTTTGTTGAACAAGGAGGGTTATATCAGATCATGTTTTCACAACGCGATGCGTTCGCTGAGCTACGATGAAAGAGGCTGATGGAACAACCTCATGCACACCTTTTTTGTGCATTTTTTCCTATTGTAACTGTTTATGTTTTTTTTGTTTGAAATAGTGGGACCAACATTTGATGCTTACATGATGGACAATGGATTTGAAATTAATGACGCATAATGTAAATGGATTAGGGGACTTCAAGGCTAGGAAGCGATACTTCAATTTCCTGTTTAAAGTTAAAAAAGGATGTAACTTTACTACAGGAAACACATTCCACCGAAAAGGACGAAATTTTGTGGAGAAATCAAATCAGATCAAACATAATATTCAGCCACGGAACATCCATGTGCAGAGGAGTGTGTATAATATTGAGAAGAACTTCGGACATTAAACTTATAATGGGTGGTATTCTCGAAAGCGGCCTAAGTTAAATCAGTGGCCTAAACCTGGTTTAAACCATGGACTATCTTTTTTGCTATTCTCGAAGGTGGCCTAAAGATAAGCCAGGCTTAAATACGTCATAGTTCGGCCTAACTTTAGGCCGCTCAGAGGGCAGGTTTAAATACGTCATAGTTCGGCCTAACTTCGCGTGACGTCACTTTTTAGTTAAATCGACTGTCCGCGGAGAGTGTGAACGGTAAGTTTTGCATTTGAATTTCTATATTTGATAACAATTTACACTCTTTTGTATGGATAAGCGCTCATAAAAGTTACACCAGCTAATAAAGTATTTTTGTTACTTTCATGTTGCTGTACTGGTGATAATCTAAAATGCTTTTAACTGAATAAATTTGGGGGAAAACTTGATAAATGTTCACAGTGTTGCAGACCAGTCCCATACGTGCAAATAATTGTCGGTTAACATTTTCGTTTCCTGAGATTGAGCAATTTCTTACCGGGTAATTTTTTTCTTGGCACTATTATACTTTCGTACGCATGTACCACCTTAACACCAACTTAAAACTATCATTACTAGACGTAGAAACTACTGTTATAGTGGATTTTCGAGACGCTGTTGCCTAAAAGTGGACTAGCACTAGGCCTAAATTTAGATCTAGCTGTCTCTTTCGTTCGTTAGCCTCTGATTTGGGTAGGGTCGGCTCCTCTTTTTCAGCCGACCCTACCCAAATCAGAGGCTAACGAACGAAAGAGACAGACATTTCGGTCTGGTATCACCTCTGCCTGAGCTGCAGTGCTAGTTGTGGCTGTTGGTGCGATAATTTTCTACAGGATGATGATGATTTTCATAACTGTCAGATTTAAATACTGTAAATTATTATGGTCTGACGATAAATTAGGTTCTGATGAAATGAGTATGTATCACAAGAAAATCAAGCAATTTCAAGAGTAAAATATAGTGTACAAACAATTTATTTAAGAGCCATCGGCTCTATATAATTAAACATGCAAATAATTGACAAAAATAAAATGATTCAGCATCACTATGAACTTAGATAGGAGTATATCCTATCACTGTTTATGTCGACTTATCGGTACTCAATTATATCACAATATAATTCTCCATATTTCCAAAGGAAAAAAGATTACCTGATGACCAGGTCATCCTTCGAGGTATAATACAGTTAATCTCCCACCGACTCTAGCCCGGTCTTTATATAAAAAGTAAACGGCTGTGGGTTAAAGAGTCCCGATTTAGAGTTCGTAAATACCACCTCTTCCTGTTTCTGAATAGGCGGAACGAAATCCTCTGGTGTATGTAGTAACCCGGTGCGATATGATGCATGACCTGCTAAGCCTGACCGGTGTACGACAGCACTGGTCGTTGACTCAACGACTTGACGCGAGTAGGTTGCCTGAGCGTGTCGACTACGAACACATGTCCATTCACTGATGGTGCCTAGGGTTATGGCTACGAGCCCAGCTTGTCCCTAAAAGAATTAAATGGAAACCAAATAGCCAACCATCTACAAAAATAAACACGATAGCTATAGCGATGTAAATCCTAACAATTTACAACCATCATTTACAATCTCTAGAGCTTAGCTTCACTGACATAAACCACTAAAATAGGCGACATTTATAAATGACCATGTACGGTATCTTTCACCTAGAAATTATAGAAAATGTCTTACATAGTTATACATGTATAACTTTTCAGTGCAATACAATTTCTTAAACCTCATATATTCTAAGCAAACAAAATAATCAAGGTTAAGTCTTCCTTATTCAACAAGCAAGATAAAACACAAAAATCCATTATCTCGTAGTACATAGAAAATATCTTTCTCTTTATGAAATGTATGAAATGTATGACATTAACCTTCCTTCCAGATAATTACAAATAAGGTAATACATTTATTTCTGTAACTTACAGTTCAGATGTTCAAATGATGATTCAAGATGAGGCGAGGGCTGATGAGGCTTCTACCACGTCGGCCTGTGCTGCCTGGTTCTTGCCTGGTCCCATAGTATAGGGAAAGTCTATGCCAGCAACAGCATGCTTATAGCCTGTGGCTGTAACATTTACCTTCGTGGCCAACACCCCTCATTCACTCCCCAAAGTCAGACCAAATTCTGAAAGGTCTGCTCCTCTCGAGATCTCATGTGCAATCTGATTAAACTACCCTAAATCTCTAATCCACGTTGGCTCTCTCAATAGTAACCTCCTTAACATTCTTTGTATTCCTCTCATGCCAAAACTGTCCATCCAAATTCCTTTTACTGAATCCTCTATACACAACTTTCCTATTAACATTCTCCTCATCCTTTCCCCACACACAGACAAAGACAGACACCTGCTCTACTAGAGACCCAAGTTAGTTGACCTAGTAAATCCAAGTTAGTTGACCTAGTAAATTGCTACCAACAACATCTATTCATCTAACACCTGTCCATTACATTCTCTGTCTAAAAAAGAAATCCCAGTCACATTGTGACAATAACCAACCACCCCCCCCCCCCCCCCTCCTCCAAGAAAAACATTTTTTAAACAATATTACTAGACCTAGATCTAAATTTCATCAATAAGAGTCTAGTCTAGACAGGTAGAAATTGAAAGGAAATGGAAAGAAGCTTCCTTTTTTGACATACATTTGCTGATAATGTTACAGTAGTTTAGTCTAGATCTAATAATACTATTTTATTAGGCCTAGTTAGTAAACTACAGAGAAAGAGAAATTGTAATTTCTTATCAAATATCAACATAATTAATTAATTTTCATCTTGATTTTCTGCTATTTCAGGTTCTTTTCAATTGATGCATGGGGATGAAAAAAGAAGGCCTCTCCCAAGCTACGGTGTCCCGCCTTGTGAAGTCCATCTCAATAGCCATTGCCAGGAGATCGAACCAATACATCTCAATTCCTTCAACAAGAGAGGCAGTCCTGCAGAGTGCAGACCCAACATGAATTTTATAATTACTGCCATTTCCCTGGCATTAATATGGTCGGTGCTATTGATTGCAGCCACATAGGCGTCTTCAAGCCAGTTGGCCCAACACCAGTTATTTCCTGAACAGGAAAAATAGATACTCCATTTTTCTTGGAAAGTCTGCTGGTGAGTAAAGCTGTAATTACTCCTAAATTTTGTAAACTAAATCATGTTTATACAATTTTTATTAAAAAGATCTGCTGATTTCATGAATTTGCAGATGTGTTTACAGGTACATTATGAAGTGATTTAAAATTGTTTTGTCTGATGAATGTAGGTGCAAACTACACTCAAACTTTTATTCATTTTACATCGGCACGAGCTAATATTTTCAGCTCGATTGCCATGGCTACCAGTCACTCCTGACAGGTAATAAACAATAAGACATCTTTGGTCTAATGTTAGATTGAACTAAAATGGAAAAGTTGGGCTCTAACGATTAGGGCCTTGTAAAATCTACAACCCAGGCTGCGTTTACATCTAGGTTAGGCCAACTGTCGGCTGGTTATCTAAGTAAGATGTAGACCTCTAGACTTGATTTTAGGAAAGGGACTAACTTGGCTATTGACTTTAACTACTTAGGGCTTTCTTAGGCCATGACATGGCAAGTACAACTGGGTGCAAGCACATTTATGAGATAGTACTGCAAGAATGTGTATGTTTGTTCTTGACTTTAAAAGAGATACCGGTAGTCATTCTGTAAATCAATGATTACTAGTAACTGAGTGGGGAGGGGGTGCCTAGTCACTGCCTACATGAAAGGCGCCTTAATTTTTTTTTTAAAGTTAGAATATGATTGACACTATAACTAAGACCAATTATCAATGGAGTAGATCTTTGATATTTTAATGAGGTCTAAACCTTTTTATTTTTGTTTCAGGATGATGTTCTTCTTCAGTAAAATAAATGAAGGCAAATTCCCTGATAATTGAGACAAATTCAGAGAGAGGAAGGAGAACTACTGAGCTGCTGAATTTCTGACAGGTAGGCTGTACGAATAAGTTGTTTGTATGCCCAGGTACTTCAAGGAGGGCATTTGTTCATTCACATTTTTCCATCAATACTTTCAAGTAATTGATTATGCACTCCACTTTTACCACAATGTGCATGTAAGTCCACTTTGGCCACAATGTACATGCAAGACCTTTTTAATGTTTAACAGAAATAGGTTTCAATGTGCTTCCTTTCATTTTTTTTTCTCTTTTTATTCAACAGACATACTTGCAAGGACTATGAAGTTCTACTTAGCCTCTTCAATGAACCAGACTCTATCTGCTGTAACTGTGACTGCATGGGGATCAAAACCTATGTATTATAATCCTCATAACATGAAGCTATGGTAACAAACAAGCAACCATTGATAAAAAGCCTGATATGTCCTTGTTGTGTGTGTGAACCACAAAGCAACCATTACTCATAAGGATGTTTTTATGTACATCAGATGTTCATTGTTTCACTGGAAAAATTGTGATTTTGAGTCATTTAAGAAATTATGTTTTGTAATGTGTTTTATAATATAGTGCAAGTCATGATATAACAGATTCCCTGCAAAAGAAATACGGCTCAAAAGTAGACTATGCTTTGTTTGTAAACATAATGGGAAAAAGTAGTGCAACAAACGCATAACATTGAATTCTAATAATTTTAAGTAGCAGATTATGAGGCTATTGGAGCTTAATATTTGACCTTCAATTATATTATCGTATTCATAATGAATAACAATCTTTTCTGTTATAAGAAAAATAAATAAATTGAACATAATTGTTGATATGTTATATACAATATTCCTTTCAGATCTTTTGATTTTAAGTGTGCATACTGTTGGGTTCATTGAATTATACATGGAAAAAGTCTTAAAATAGAACAGTAAGAGAACAGAGCGAGCGAGAGAGAGAGATAGAGTAAAAGAGAAAGGGAACCAAATGAGAAAGAACAATTTAATGGAGAGAGAAATAAACAATGATGTGAGATAGTGTGTGTGTGTGAGAGAGAGAGAGATGGAGATAGGGAGAAAGAGTTGGGGGGGGGGGTACAGTGCCCCCTTTTTCAAATGCCCCCTTTTATATAGGAAAGTTCCCTTTTAACTTTGTAAGAAGTGCCCCTTTTTCCATTGGAAAAGTGCCCCTTCCCCTTTTCACCTCTGATAAGTGCTCCTTTAATTTTGACACGGGCCCCTTTTCCTTTGACAAGTTTCCATTTTCCTTTGCAATAAGTGCCCCTTTTCACTTTTGAGAAGTGCCCCTTCACCTCTGATAATTGCCCTATTTAAATCTGAGAGGTGCCCCTATTAACAAAATTATCGGTGCCCCTTTTCTTTCAACAAGTGCACATTTCCTATAAGTGCCTCTTTTTCATTTTCATAAGTGCCCCTTTTAAAATATGTTCAATGCCCCTTTTCAGGTGCGATGTGTGACCCTTTTCACCTCTGATAATTTCCCTTTTAACAATGATACAATTCCAGCAAGTGCCCTTTTTGTTGGTGCTCCCCCCCCCCCCCCCCCCCACCCCCCCCCCCTCCCCCCCCCCCCCCCCCCCCCCCCCCAACCCCCGCTTTGGAAGTCGCTCCGCCGCCCCTGGACGTCATATTGCTCAAGTTGTCGAGGTGATGCATCCTCTCCACACTGCGCGCATCCATTGTCTTAGCCCATTGTCTTAGTGCATTGTGGCGTCATATTGCTCAAGTTGTCGAGGTGATGCATCCTCTCCACACTGCGCGCATCCATTGTCTTAGTGCATTGTGACGTCGCAGCTTCGGTACTGAGCATGTGCAGAAACCGTAACCATGGTGAATAATCCATGGACTAAGTTAGGCCAGGTTTAAACCATGGATCAGTTAGGCCACCTTTCGAGAAATGAAAATGACTTAGGTCAGCGGCCTAAGTTAAGCCTGGCCTAACTAAACCACGGTTTAACTTAGGCCAGGTTTAACTTAGGCCGCTTTCGAGAATACCATTGACTCGGTCAAAGATAAAGTAGGACGCTTTTTATGTATCAAAGTTGAAATATACAAGAATTTTGTTGTTATAGCCAATATTTATGCAACCAACAATAAAAAAGAGCATGTAGAGTTTTTAATGGTTTTAATTCAATACTGCAAGAATTTAATAATGAAGGTCATACATGTATAATAGGTGGTGATTTTAATCTTATTCAGGATTTGGCCATGGATAGAGAAGGGGGTGCTATGAAAACAATTTGGAAGCATTCTTGTACCCTGGTAGACAGTTTGAAAGATTATTTTAATCGTATCGATATTTGGAGAGTAAGAAACCAAACAACTAAAAGATTTACTTGGAGCAGATGGGTGGTATTCTCGAAAGCGGCCTAAGTTAAACCTGGCCTAAGTTAAACCGTGGTTTAGTTAGGCCAGGCTTAACTTAGGCCGCTGACCTAAGTCATTTTCATTTCTCGAAAGGTGGCCTAACTGATCCATGGTTTAAACCTGGCCTAACTTAGTCCATGGATTATTCACCATGGTTACGGTTTCTGCACATGCTCAGTACCGAAGCTGCGACGTCACAATGCACTAAGACAATGGATGCGCGCAGTGTGGAGAGGATGCATCACCTCGATAACTTGAGCAATATGACGTCACAATGTACTAAGACAATGGGCTAAGACAATAGATGCGCGCAGTGTGGAGAGGATGCATCACTTTGACAACTTGAGCAATATGACGTCCAGGGGCGGCGGAGCGACTTCCAAAGCGGGGGGCAGCACCAACAAAAAGGGCACTTGCTGGAATTGTATCATTGTTAAAAGGGAAATTATCAGAGGTGAAAAGGGTCACATATCACACCTGAAAAGGGGCATTGAACATATTTTAAAAGGGGCACTTATGAGAATGAAAAAGAGGCACTTAAAAAAAAGGAATTGTGCATTTGTTGTTAATAGCGGCACCTCTCAAATTTAAATAGGGCAATTAGCAGAGGTGAAGGGGCACTTCTTAAAAGTGAAAAAGGGGCACTTATTGCAAAGGAAAATGGAAACTTGTCAAAGGAAAAGGGGCGCGTGTCAAAATTAAAGGGGCACTTATCAGAGGTGAAAAGGGGAAGGGGCACCTTTTCTATGGAAAAAGGGGCACTTCTTACAAAGTTAAAAGGGAACTTTCCTATATAAAAAGGGGCATTTGAAAAAGGGGGCACTGTACCCCCCCCCCAACTCTTTCTCCCTATCTCCATCTCTCTCTCTCTCACACACACACACTATCTCACATCATTGTTTATTTCTCTCACCATTAAATTGTTCTTTCTCATTTGGTTCCCTTTCTCTTTTACTCTATCTCTCTCTCTCTCTCCCTCTCTGTTCCCTCACTGTTCTATTTCAAGACTTTTCCAGGTATAATTCAATGAACCCAACAGTATGCACACTTAAAATCAAAAGATATGAAAGGAATATTGTATATAACATATCAACAATTATGTTCAATTTTTTATTTTTCTTAAAACAGAAAAGATTGTAATTCACAATGAATACGATTATAAAATTGAAGGTCAAATATTAAGCTCCAATAGCCTCATAATCTGCTACTTGAAACTATTAGAATTAAATGTTATGTATTTGTTTCATTACTTTTTCCCATTTTTTAAAAACAAAGCATAGTCTACTTTTGAGCCGCGTTTCATGACTTGCACTATCTTATAAAACACATCATGAAACATGATTTCTTAAATGATTCTAAATCACAATTTTTCCAGTGAAACAATGAACATCTGATGTACATAAAAACATCCTTATGAGTGATGGTTGCTTTGTGGTTCACATACACAACAAGGACATATCAGGCTTTTTATCAATGGTTGCTTGTTTGTTACCATAGCTTCATGTTATGAGGATTATAATACAAAGGTTTTGATCCCCATGCAGTCACAGTTACAGCAGATGGAGTCTGGTTCATTGAAGAGGCTAAGTAGAACTCTATAGTCCTTGCAAGTATGTCTGTTGAATGAAAAGAGAAAATAATGAAAGGAAGCACATTGAAATCTATTTCTGTTAAACATTAAAAAGGTCTTGCATGTACATTGTGGTAAAAGTGGAGTGCATAATCAATTACATGAAAGTATTGATTGAAAAATATGAATGAACAAATGCCATCCTTGAAGTACCTGGGCATACAAACAACAACTTATTCGTACAGCCTACCTGTCAGATATTCAGCAGCTCAGTAGTTCTCCTTCCTCTCTCTGAATTTGTCTCAGTTATCAGGGAATTTGACTTCATTTATTTTACTGAAGAAAAACATCATCCTGAAACAAAAATAAAAAGGTTTATACCTCATTAAAATATCAAAGATCTACTCCATTGATAATTGGTCTTAGTTATAGTGTCAATCATATTCTAACTTTAAAAAAAAATAAGGCGCCTTTCATGTAGGCAGTGACTAGGCACCCCTCCCCACTCAGTTACTAGTAATCATTGATTTACAGAATGACTACCGGTTTCTCTTTTAAAGTCAAGAACAAACATACACATTCTTGCAGTACTATCTCATAAATATGCTTGCACCAAGTTGTACTTGCCATGTCATGGCCTAAGAAAGCCCTAAGTAGTTAAAGTCTATAGCCAAGTTAGTCCCTTCCCTAAAATCAAGTCTAGAGGTCTACATCTTACTTAGATAACCAGCCGACAGTTGGCCTAACCTAGATGTAAACGCAGCCTGGAATGGAGATTTTACAAGGCCCTAATCGTTAGAGCCCAACTTTTCCATTTTAGTTCAATCTAGCATTAGACCAAAGATTGTCTTTGTTTATGTTATCTCCCAAAATGAGCTTCGTGAAAGGGAAAAAGTAAAATGAAAATTTACTGCACTATACTGTACTGCAGTTTGTAGGTCTCTAAGTCTTATATGGTCCATAATTTTTAGTGGTAGGTTTGAATTTTCTGACCCAAATTTGAAAGTAATTAATCAACTGTTGATTATTTGTGTCTTATTTTCAGATAGTTCCGCCCGGAAGTCTAGGCCAAGCTGTCACTGTCAGGAGTGACTGGTAGCCATGGCAATCGAGCTGAAATATTAGCTCATGCCGATTTCAAATAAATAAAAGTTTGAGTGTAGATTGCACCTACATTCATCAGACAAAACAATTTTAAATCACTTCATAATGTACCTGTAGACACATCTGCAGATTCATAAAATCAGCAGATCTGTTTAATAAAAATTGTATAAACATGATTTAGTTTACAAAATTTAGGCGTAATTACAGCTTTACTCACCAGCAGACTTTCCAAGAAAAATGGAGTATCTAGTTTTCCTGTTCAGGAAATAACTGGTGTTTGGCCAACTGGCTTGGAGACACCTATGTGGGTGCAATCAATAGCACCGACCATATTAACGCCAGGGAAATGGCAGTAATTATACAATTCATGTTGGGTCTGCACTCTGCAGGACTGCCTCTCTTGTTGAAGGAATTGAGATGTATTGGTTCGATCTCCTGGCAATGGCTATTGAGATGGACTTCACAAGGCGGGACACCGTAGCTTGGGAGAGGCCTTCTTTTTTCATCCCCATGCATCAATTGAAAAGAACCTGAAATAGCAGAAAATCAAGATGAAAAATATGTTGATATTTGATAAGATATTATAATTTCTCTTTCTTTGTAGTTTACTAACTAATAGTATTATTAGACTAAACTACTGTAACATTATCAACAAATGTATGTCAAAAAAAGGAAGCTTCTGTCCATTTCCTTTCAATTTCTATTAGACCTGTCTAGACTAGACTCTTATTGATGAAATTTAGATCTAGGTCTAGTAATATTGTTTTAAAAAAATTGTTTTTCTTGGGGGGGGGGGGGGTGGTTCTGAAAACCATCATCGTCCTGTAAAAAATTATTGCACCAACAGCCACAACTACTAGCACTGCAGCTCAGGCAGAGGTGATACCAGACCGAAATTTCTGTCTCTTCGTTCGTTAGCCTCTGATTTGGGTAGGGTCGGCTCCTGAAAGAGAGGAGCCGATGTTATGTTTAAAAACAGGTTCATCGAAACTAACATGCAATTGAAATTAACATGCCATTTAGAAATGCACTGCAGCTGTTAAGCCACAGTTCATTGTTATTCATATTAGATGCATACACACAATGAATGTATGCAAGGTCCTCTGTTCACTACATTATACATGTAAAAGCACATGGATATTGAGTCTGGATTAAACTACCAAAGCAACCACACGTGTTTCTGAAGGCTCCATTTTGTTTGTCTCTATACTTGCATTTATTTAGCTTAATAGTTATTACTTTCCAACCCACAACACAACAGCCGACACTACCCAAATCAGAGGCTAACGTAGTAACGAACGGAAGAGACTGCATGCTAGTCCACTTTTAGGCAACAGCGTCTCAAAAATCCACTATAAAAGTAGTTTCTACGTCTAGCAATGATAGTTTTAAGGTGGTGTTAAGGTGGTATATGCGTACGAAAGTACAATAGTGCCAAGAAAAAAAAATTACCCGGTAAGAAATTGCTCAATCTCAGGAAATGAAAATGTTAACCGACAATTATTTGCACGTATGGGACTGCTCTGCGAACACTGTGAACATTTACCAAGTTTCCCCCAAATTTATTCAGTTAAAAGCATTTTAGATTATCACCAGTACAGCAACATGAAAGTAACAAAAATACCTTATTAGCTGGTGTAACTTTCATGAGCGCTTATCCATACAAAAGAGTGTAAATTGTTATCAAATATAGAAATTCAAATGCAAAACTTACCGTTCACTCTCCGCGGACAGTCGATTTAACTAAAAAGTGACGTCACGCGAAGTTAGGCCGAACTATGACGTATTTAAACCTGCCCTCTGAGCGGCCTAAAGTTAGGCCGAACTATGACGTATTTAAGCCTGGCTTATCTTTAGGCCACCTTCGAGAATAGCAAAAAAGATAGTCCATGGTTTAAACCAGGTTTAGGCCACTGATTTAACTTAGGCCGCTTTCGAGAATACCACCCATATGTCCAATCAAGACTAGACTTCTGGCTAATCACAGAAACTTTGCAAACTGACGTTGTAGAAAATGATATATTTCCATGTGTGCTGTCAGACCATGATTATGTTACATTGCACTTACATGTTAAGAAACAGAGAACGGGGCCTTCATGCTGGAAATTCAACAACAGTCTATTAAATAAAGAGGAGTTTGTTGAGGCTCTTAGTGACAATGTCCCTTTATGGGTTGATGAATATGAACATAAACATGACAAAAAAATGCTGTGGGACTGGCTAAAATATAAAATACGAGAGTTTACTATCCCATTTTCAAAAAAGAAAAAATGTGAAAAGGAAAAGCTGAGACAAGAGCTAAAGGAAGAGCTGAAAAAAATATATGAAATGGAAGGGGACAGTTTGAAAGAAGAAACTTTAATTAGAAAGAAACAAATTGAAGAGAAATTACATAAAATTTACGACTATTTTGCAGATGGGGCAATTTTGAGGTCAAAGTGCACGTGGTATGAAAAGGGTGAGAAAAGTAACAAGTACTTTTTATCATTAGAGAAAAGCCTGGCTGAAAATACATGTATTGATGTGTTGGATACAAAGGATGGGCTTATTCGAAAACAAGCAAACATCCAAATGTTTATTAAAGAATCCTTTTTAAAACATTTTTTGAGAATAGAGATATGGTATATCAAGAGGATTGTATGGAATATATTTGTCAAAGTAGACTTGAGCAGTTAACAGAATCAGAAAAGGCCTCGTGTGAAGGTTGCATATCATGCAATGAGGCAAAAGAGGAATTGATGAAAATGGCAAAAAATAAAACTCCAGGAAATGATGGCATTACAGTAGAGTTTTATGAGGTATTTTGGCCTTTGGTTTCAAAATATGTGATTGATTCTTTTAATGCTTCATACAATGACGAGTGTATGTCAGTTTCACAAAGGCAGGGAGTAATAAAATTAATTCCTAAGCCCAACAAGGACAAACTTAAACTTGGTAACTGGCGACCAATCACTCTGATAAATGTTGACGCAAAAATCCTTTCTAAGTGTTTAGCCAAAAGGATATCTAAAGTGATATAAAATTTGCTCAACAGTCAACAGACTGCTTTTGTTAAAGGGAGATATATTGGAGAAGGGATTCGATTAATATCAGATCTCATGTTTTATGCAGAAAAAGAGGATTTACAAGGTATAATAATGGCATTGGATCTCACCAAGGCATTCGATTCATTAAGCCATTCATTTATTTTCCAATGTATGGAAGCCTATAACTTTGGGCCCTCACTAATACAGTGGGTTAAAATTTTATATAAAGATATCAGTAGCTGTGTTTTGTTAAATGGGTTCACTACAGGTTACTTCAAAGTTAGCAGAGGAGTAAGGCAGGGTGATCCTCTTGCACCTCTGTTATTCATTTTGGGATTGGAAGTATATATGAATAGAGTAAGAAATAATGGCAATATTGTGGGTTTTGAGGTGGGGGGAAAGGAAATAAAATACACAGCTTATGCTGATGACATAACATGTTTTTGCAAAAGTAATGAGTCCCTAAAAATTGTATTTTCAGAGTTTGAGGAATTTTCAAAAATGTCTGGTCTTTGTATAAATAAATCTAAAACTGAAGGCATGTGGATCGGTAAGAATAGGCATGAAGGTGAAAAGGACAGTGCTTATACATGGCCAGAGAAGGGCATAAAAGTTCTGGGCATATATTTCTCATATGACTTTGAAGAAGCAAGGAAAATAAACTTTGAAACTCGAATTAAAGAAATGAGAAATATACTTGCTAAATGGAAAAACAGAGGACTAACATTGATTGGCAAAACACAAATCTTAAAAACCTTTGTAATGTCCAAAGTAATTTATCTCTTGTCCAACATTTCATTGCCCACTGAATTTGTCAAAGAAATTGAGAAGCTCATGTTTTCATTTATGTGGAACGGTCCGGACAAAATCTCAAGAGCAACTATGTATGCTGATTACTCAGAAGGGGGACTGAAATTCCCAAATATTCAATGTATGATAAATACTCAGCTGGTAAAATGGGTTCAACGATATTTTCACAAATCAGATCACAGCTGGACTATTCCTTTTGAGAAGTTCTTAAGGTTATATGGTGGTAAATCTATTTTGGTCAGTAATTATGCAATTGAGAAACTACCAAAAATCGAGGATATTCCTCCATTTTATGTTGCCTTATTGAAAGCATGGTTAAAAACAGATATTCATTGTGAATTGGTTACTAACGATAGAAGTCAGGTCAGTATACTGAAGCAGAGTGTCTGGAATAATAAGTTCATTCTGGTTGATAACAGGTCATAATACTGCAGAGCATTACATGAGGCAGGGCTTTGAAATATATACCAATTGTTTGATAACAATGGAAAAATTCTCCATTTTGATTTTTGGAATGAAAAAGGTGTTTCAAACAAATATTTTTTTACAATACATGGCAATAGTGAACTCTGTGAAGAAAAAGTGGAAATGTGAATTTGTTCCCTTGGTATTCAATTTTTTTTTAATAGATAAAGTGAAGAGCACTCTCAATTAGAGTTCCTGTTATCTGAACTATATAAACTCAAGTCGAAAATAGTGTATTAGGGTTTTCTTTCTGAAGTAATAGCAAGACCAGTTTGTGAACAATTATTCTCTAGCACTTTGATATTCAAGAAAACGACTGGTCACAAATCTATATTTTACCTTTCAAGTGCACAATTGAAGTAAAAATGAGAGTTTTCCAATTCAAACTGTCACATAACATACTTTATACTAATAACAGATTGTATAAGATGAAATTAGTTGAGTCAGAGATGTGTACCTTTTGTAATTCAACTTTAGAAACACCTGTTCATTTATTTTATGACTGTGATGTTGCTTCTAAGCTTAGACAGGAACTTGTTGATAATATTGGCACGAAATTTAAAGTTAAGTTTGAAGATTTCAGCAAGAAAAGAATAATGTTTGGATTCATCAAAGATTGGAAAGGGCCCAATATGATGTTATTGAATCACTTGTTGCTTATGTTTAAAAGATATATTTATATCCAAAAATGCAAAAACGCAAAACCATGTTTAAGTGGGCTCATGTCTTTTATCAGTAACACGAAATATATAGAACTTAACATTGCAAAACAAAAGAAGATTGAAGGAATGCACTATAAGAAATGGTCCCCTGTGGAAGAATTATTTTGATTTTAATCCTATGATATATACTGTAGAAAAGAAAGTGTTACCCACTATTTCTGTATTGTTGGACGTTTTTCATTTGTTTTTACCTTTGTAATTATTGTGCAGTGATTGTTATGATTATTGTTATCATGATGAATATACGAATTACTTGATAAATAAAAGTTTTAAAAGATAAAAAAAAATGATAATAATAGTCTCATGAAGTGGAGAAATTGTATTATGTTTTTGTAGTAAGAATTGAAGTGGGATAGATGGGTTCTTTCACATTTGCCATTGAATCAGGCATGACGAAGGGTTTTGAAAACTTATTTGAGGTAAATTCGGTAAGGTTTATCGTGAAAATCTCAGTCACCATATGTTAAACAAATTTTCTCAAGATAAGAGCTCATTCGCTACGCCCTCTAGCATTTATAGACATTATAATTATATTACTTATACAGTGCGTCCAGAAAAAACGAAACCGAGAATTATCGATGTTTTGTCATAATTTAGACACATTTATAATTAATAAAAGACACATATTTGGAAAGCTTAGATCCTCTTCTTTCATTTGATGCAACTCATGAGTTATTAAAATGAATTTGAAGAGAGGAAACCAAAAATTCATTTGGCGGACGGTATCTGAATTTCATAGAGAAAATCACATGTCTAGAAAGTTGAGTTCCTGCCCTTTCATATAATCCCTCAATTAGGAAAAATGAGCGAGGAATTGCAAAGTTCTGTTTGTTTAAAGTAGTGCTTGCATTTCCATATTTTTTTCAAACGAATTCGTTTTTCACTGGCTTCCTCCCGTATAGCAACAAGCAGAATTGCCATGCATGAAGTCTTTCGTCTATGGCCGATTGTCAACGAAACGGAGTTAAGTCTTTTGTTAATTCCGTTTGTTGTTACGGCAGGCAGCCAGTAAACACGAATTCGTTTAACTAAAATTATGGAAATGCAAGCACTGCGATTTTGAGATTTTCACAATAAAACCTTTCAGAATTTACCTCGAATAAGTTTCATCACCCTTCGCCATGTTGAGTCAAAGGAAAATCTGAAAGAATGCATCTATCCCGCTTTACAACTTACTACAAGAAATGTGTGTGTGTTGGTATTTAATTGACTTTTATTAGAGCTTGCCCAAAGCTTAGGCACGAAAAATTTTCTAAAAACTACACACTGATTATTTTCCAAAATGAGGACTGCTAGTGGAGATCTTCCACAATGTTCACAAAAATGAATACGCATACAAAATACATAACCATTTTCGTAATATAATCAAATTACATGTATATGGGTAAATCGTTGTTAAGACAGTGCCTCGTTACAATTTATTTCATTCATTTTTTAATTGCATACGTAAAGGTGAAACAAACATTTTGCACCCCGTACAAACTAGGGGTTATGGGGTTCGCGCGACCCCCCCCCCCCTATTTTTTTTCTTCTCAAGTTTACATGTTCACTCACTATGCCCGCTCGCAAATGATTTTCAGGTCTTTCAGTACGCAAACGTACGCACATTATACACACAAATAATATTCAGAAGTCAGCATGACTTTGTGTATTCCTTGAGCCCAATAATGTACATTATTTCAAAATACGTGATATCGCACATTTGCAATATGGATTTTTCATTGTTTTTTTCTCTTAATGTTATATCATCAAACACTTGGAGTAAATGAATCCCGAAAACCTTATTTATTCTTGGAGAGAGGAACATCTCATCTATTAAACAAAAGCATCCTTTTAAACAGAGAGGGGGTCATCTGAGTCATCTATTTCTCGAGAAGGAGAGAACATGTTTGAGGGTAGGCCAACTTTCATTTATCTGATGCGACACTACGCGACTCTTACTGGAAAAACTGTTCAATAGGAAGAGCGCCACCTGCAGGCTTTTTTTCATTGACGACTCTTCAAATGTTCTGCAACCAACTCACCCCCACTTTGCCTTGTTTTTAAATTATGATTACTAATTTAAAATCGTAAAAATGCGGAATTTAAACTCGTTGACACCCCTCTCCCCCCCCCCCCCTCTCTCTCTCTCTCTCACTACTCTCTCTTTTATTTCATACTGATGCTTTCACAATCTTGCAAATTGCCAAAGCCTTAAATGTATGTTTAATTTGAAATGTGATATGTGAATGATACCAATCATGGGAGCAACTGAATTGGATTTAATTGTGCAAAATCTTGTTTGCTTCTTTATTGATATATCGATCATTACCATGACAACTTTTTAACCATGTTTTTATGCGAAAAACATGTTTATGCACTCCCCTAGCTTTTACTAAATTGGTTTAAAGACAAAAGAAAATCTGCATTTTACCTACAAAGTTTAATTTGTTTAATTCATTGTAGCATCTATTTGATTATATAATTCCCAGATTTGGGGTCGTGGTCGAGTGGTTACATCGCCGGACTGTTGATCACAAGTTGGGGTTTGAGTCCCGCCGCGACACTAATGTCCTTTGACAAGACATTGATCTACATTTGCCACACTCAACCCAGGTAATGTAAATGTGTACCTTGAAATGGTAGAGCGCCGTAAAGGCAGCACAGCTAAACATGGATAATAATCTCAAAGTTTGGAAGCGCTTAGAAACTTAATTGTAATTCGCGCTATATAAAAGTTGAGTATTATTATTATTATTGGTTTCTGTTATTGTCTTTGTTTCTGTTATTAAAGAAAAAACACTACACATCTGGCTATGCAATTTCCACCACAACATTTAATTCATAAGAATTTCAAACAAATATATTTATATTCATATATTGTATAAGTTCAACATATAATTGTAATGTAAATATGATTATAATATTCAGATTTCTGTATATGTACCAAGTAATCTGCCACAATGTACAAAGATGGCGACACGACACATGCTCCGACGGCGGTTGCCCCAGGCTTTATTTCATCAGGGATGTGGGGTTGGGGTTGAATTTGGTTTGGGTGCTGGATCTGTGCTTGGTGTTGGGGTTAGGTGCGATATAGGTAAATTTCCTGACCGGGTTGGGATCGGGAGTTTGATCCATGTACTTAATTGCCGCGGAGTAATTGTAGCCGGAGCAGGTGTCGTAGAAGCAAAATTATATATTATATGTACAAAACGAATCGCGATTTACTACCATAATGATAATACGCATAGTGTAATTTTACTTTGTCACTGATGTATACTTTGTAAAAAAAAACACTAAAAAACCTGTAATTCAGCTCTTGGGCCGCGAATGTTTTTTGGTGAGTTAAAGCATTTTAAATAAATAAATAAATAAATGAAATAACCTTTTTGAATGTGAAACAATGACAATTCACTTCATGACACTTATGTACAGTGTGTTGGGTATTATACATTCAACGTTTTATATTTTGTAATTCTGTTTGTTCATTACTTTAATATTCTTTATTCATTCATGTTTTTCGTTATTGTTTCATATATTCATTTTATACTTCTATCTACTCAAACTGGCGGTAGGTACAAAAATAAAAACGAGCGTTGCAACTTGTTTAATCGAAATAGTTCGATTCTTCTGCTTCGAATTATTTTTTAAGCAATCAAATGAAATATGAGATTCGAACATTAAATGATTGACCATGACTAATTTTTTTTTGGAGAGATTAAAGTTTTAAAATATATAAAATTTGCTCCGGCTGTAATAAGTGGATATTGTTATAATTGCTAACATTTATTGAAGTTCTATATCATGTAACTATAATACCAAAAGAGAAATCAAAATCTACTCTTTGAACAAAATCACGCTCTGCATGCAATTCTTGTCATATTTAATTACAAAAAAGCATAGTTGAATTATGTATGCGGTGTTTGGATACAAGTTTTAACATTGCAATAAACACAATATGGTTTGGTTAATGATGATGAAGGTTATGTCTATTACTGTTCTTAACCATTCAGGTAATTGAATAATAATTCAATAATTAAAATGATTTTATTTCACATGCAAAACATAATACAAGAATAATTATATCACAAAAAACATGGAATGAAACGACAAATATAATGGAAAAAGCACGAGAAAAGAGGAACTAACTTGAAGTAGAGCTTGTTGAAGTGTTAGTTTCTCAGATGCTGTTTTACAATATAACATGAACAAAGTATGCTTAGAAATACATGTAACATCAAATGTTATAAACAAATAAACTGGATTGTTTTCCAGTTTACGACGCCATACGTCCACCGCGGGACGCTTCATCAGGCCCACTATACCTACGGGTCTTTGAAAGGTTATCAGAGAAGGGCAGTTCTTTCCTGACGTTCGTCGACCGGAGCACCATGTTCACGGGTCAAGAATCATATGGCATCAGAGACCGGTCGGCCCGAAGAAGCATCCAGGAGTGAACCTGAAACGTCGCAAGCTTAGATTTTTGTTCGTAAACTTGGCTTGATGAAGGTTCTCTAGTGATTCCTTATAAGCTGAATGCTCTCTGGGGAACATCCATTATTATCTTTAGGAGGAAAAGGAGCATTATTTTCTCCGGGAATGGATCAATAAGAACGAGTTGAGAAATCAGATCTTCTTCTTCCAAGATGGTGGATTCCTCGTCGGGTTTTCCACCATAAGATACCAGAGGGGCTATCTCAGACATATCTTCAGGTACGTCTTGCATTTCATGTATGGACGATTGCTCAGCAGGTTGAATGCTACTTACATCGGTCATATCATCACCAGCATGAACTTCTTCAGAGGACACGTCTTCAGAAGTCACTTCAGATGCATCCACGTTCTGTGTACTGCGCACCGGCGATTTGTCAGGATGTCGACTACTACTTCTATCCGTCAAGTCATCCTGGGTTTTGGAAGCCATGTCTCCTGTATGCCCATCTCGAGGAGTGTGGTCATTGCTTGCTGTAGCTTCCTGAAGTACCTGGGTGTCGGTCTGTCCTTTGGTCTGGTCCTCTTCTAGAGAGGCCTCATCTCTAGTAGAGAGCTGCTGATTATTGACTTCTTTGTTGGCATATTCAGCATCGATCTGTTCTTCTACTACACCTAACCGGCAGTAAGAAAGAAATCAGATAATTGGTTTATTTCTCAAAACAGACCAAATTGAATTATTATGATTGTGTAGAACTTATCGCAGTGAATTTCAGAGTTTCTTTTATTTTTTATTTCACCAGGTAGTAGATAAGAACTTGAAGTTGGTAGTAAGCATCTGTTTGGCTATTTATTCACGAAGAAAATGCTAACTGAAAGTTGTACCTAAGCTCTTTTTAAGTATCTCCTCTCTGCATTACGTCACCTTAGTATTTATATCAACAGTGTAAAAATGTGGAAAACGAATCTGCTTCAGAAAATACCGTCAATCTGACTCTAAACACATGGGCCGTATTGTATACCGAATAGAACAGCATGTTGCTGAAGTGTTGAATGGGGTCGTCATTACGAAACTACAATTATTCTTAATGAAAATATACGTTACCTCCGCTGAGATAAAGGTCTGCAAGGTTGACCAACTTGGCAGCTTGCAGTGCCTTCGTTAGCTCAATCCGTTCATCTTCCCTCGACACACCTCTTCTCCATTGTTTCAGCATACGGCGAGTTCCATCACTGGTAACACGGCCGAACCTCATATTGGTCATGAGTGCTCTCTGTATATCACCATGTAGGATTCCCAGCTGACCAGCAAGGCTGTCGATCTTGGCTTCATCGTAAAGATCGTCAGCTATCTTCATTAAGATGTCTGCAAACTCATCGTCTGGGGGCTCCTCTCTAGAACGGTAAAAAAGACAAACATGGGGCGGTCAGAGAACATAGGTATGACGAATGAACTTTAAATTAGTACAAATCTTTATAAAAAAGTCAAAATAAGTTCTTCCGGTAATGAGACTATAGAGGATTATGTTATATTATAACTCTAATCAAGAGTATCATCTTCTATTTGTTTCATTACATAACGTTTTCATTGTCAAAGTCAACCTATAGCAGTTGACTGACACAAATAGACAGTGATTTTAAAGACCATGCTCGGCATGCTCGAATTGTTACATTTCATTTAAATTCATTAAAAGATTTCACTTTCAATTCAAATCACTTTAGACTGGAATGCAGCTAAGATTTTCATGTTTTTGTTAATGAGTTTCGATCTTTTATTCATTTCTGCTTTTAGATAATCACAGGTGGTCACGAAATATCTAAACATGATTTTGGATTTATAGAACATAAGTGTTGCCGCACTTTTAGCACTGTTATTGACCGTCTAGCACCACTCATTTTACACACCAAAGTACATTCCGTAGTAGTGTTGTCACTATAAGAGAAATAATGCGTTTATTGTCAATTTGTCATGTAAAGAGTAAAGATATTTTATCTCACCCTGCTTGTACTGTATCACTCCCCAGTCCTCCGGTTGAATTAGCCTCAAATGATGATGTGCCTGTCATGAAGGAATGAAGTCAGTTTGAATGAGAAGGGGGAAAAAAAGAATTTAAGATACAAATTTGGAATGTTCTCTATGCCGAGGTCGAGTGGTTAAGTCGTCGGACTGTCGATCATAAGGTCCGCGGTTTGAGACACGCTGCGGCACTAATGTCCTTTGGCAAGACATTGTTCTACACTTGCCACACTCAACCCATCAGGTGATGTAAATGGGTACCTGGCAAGAATTAATTCTTTGAAATGCTAGAGCGCCGTAATGGCAGCACAGCTAAAGCCGGGGTAATAATCTCCAAGTTTGGAAGCGCTTAGTGATTGTAATAAGCGCTATATAAAAACGGAGTATTATTATTATTCTAATTAATTTCAAAGTATATCAAAAATGGGGTAGCGAGCTATAAAGACCATATTACATTCACATTATACATATTCCAAAAATGTATATAGTATAATGCTCTAACAATAAAACTTTCAAAGGAAATTGAGATTGGAAAATAAAGTCTTACCACTCTGAGCTTGTTTTCCAGAAGACACCCAGGGAATGAAACTCCATTGATGTGTCTCTGCTTTCTTCTTCTGCTCTGCTGATCGTATCTCACTTTCTAGTTGAATTTTGGTTCTCAGCTTCCAGGTCTCACGCTTAAGTTGCTCCAAATGCCCTTCCTTATAGTCATGCTCCTTCTTCCAGCTTAATTCTATTGACCGTTTTTCTTTTTCAAATCGCGCTCTGTCTCCCTCTCTTCCTTTTTTGAATTCTTCAACTTGCTGTCTTAGAGTCGTCTCGTTCCGCTCTTTCTCCTGTACAATATTCGTCATTTCTGCTGCCAGTGAGCGCTTCTCTTTCTCAGCTCCTGCTCTGTCTCCCTCTCTTCCTTTCTTTAATTCTTCAACTTGCTGTCTTAGAGTTGTTACGTTCCGCTCTTTCTCCTCTAGCGTTTGTGTCAAAGTGTCTTCCTGTAGTAGCTTAGACACTAATTTCGTCATCATTTCTTCGTTGTCGGTCTCTAGTCGCTCAACCTGACGTCTTGCCTTCTCTTCTGTCCCCTGTAATTTTTCAGCCATTGTTTCAATACGCAGATCCTTTGATTGTACTTTCTTTTCAAATTCCATCTCCCTCTGCTTGTACGTCTCCATTATCTGTTTTGCTTTTTTCTCGTTTTCCATCATTGCCCTTTCACTATGTTCACGCCTTTCTTGTTCAACCTTCATGGTATCTTGTAGTCTTCCATTTTCACTGACTATGCTTTTGCGACTTGCACGGGACTCGTTGAGTTCCTGCTCTAAGTCTGTAATTCTTCCTTGGAGTAACTTCTTTGCTTCTTCTCCTTCTTTGATTTCTTCTCCGTGTATCGTCTGTGCTTCTGTGACACCCTTTCTCCCTTGGTTCCATAACCGCTCAAAGCTGGGTAACGAATAAAGCTGTATTAGGTCAGCAGACATTCCTTCGTCACCCTTCTTCATGCATCCATGAAGGAGGTCAAGCCACTGCAACGGTTTCTTATCTGAGCGATTGCCAAAAATGGGAGGGACGTCATAGATCTTAGTGATCCCGAGCTTTTTTAGTTTTTTTTTTGCATACTCGAGGAATTCTTTTGGCCCGGTTTCCATTGCACATACAGGGACGAGACCTATCCAAAAGAAAACAAATCAGTTCAATCAAAAACGTCATTTAATCGTCTCATGACCTCTATAATTATATGTAACCCACATTCGTCACCTAATCCCTTTTTGTTAGAGGGGGGGGGGGGGGGGGTACAATTTTTACACCAGAGTAAGGATCGAATCTGTTTATTTTTTATTCACATCTGTGCTCGAATATTGCCATTAAACGTGCTGTATGTGCATAGAGCATATCACCATTTTAGGGTTGTAAATAGAACTGGCGAGTGAGAGAAGGATCGATGGAGAGAGGGGGGGGGGGGGGGGAGAGAAAAATGATCAAGAAAAGAGACTGCAGAAGAACCAGAAAAGGGAGTAAACATAGCCGTAGTCAGGAGATAATTATACATTTACAACTATGAAAATCAAAATTTGTAATCACATGGGCCTATTATATAATAATACAGGCCTACACAAAAAGAGAAAAGTATCTGCATGCATGCACAAGGAAAGAAAAGGTATTTAATTTACAAATTAAACTGACGAAGGGCGTGTTAGAGTTCACGATATCATCATGATCGAAATTGATAAGGTGCAATTAAGGGCTTGAATGCATAATGGATAATATAGAAAACTAAGATAAGTACTTGATTTTAGGGTCATATTGCATGAATTATGGTTGTTTCCTCGATTGTTTTATGTCCTAGTCATAACTGTTGAAAAACCATTCTATAGCAGGTGTCATTATCGTTAGATACACGTACCTACCAATTTAATAGCATGGCAAATAACATGAATCTTTATATGTAAATACAAATTACCAACCTTTATATTCCAAAGTTTCTTGTGTGAAAATAATATGGCTCGTAATGTTATTCATTTTTTCATATCTTTATTCGTCCATTCTTATAATCAATACGGTGGTTTACATCACTGCATTGTGTGTATCAACAGTGCAATTGTTTATTAATTCACAATTGTTTAAAGATTCTCGTCCCACCTATAGCGTAAAGGATTGTGGGCAAACTTACCTGTAATGCTCTTTATTGCCTTGATGCATGGTAGGTAAAGGTCAAAAATAGACAGTCTAATAAAAATGAGAAAATGCACAGATTCAAAATCGTCATTATCACGTGGTGATAATTAAAGAGGTAATGACAATAAAATGCACACAATTTGATTTTCAACCCGCCAATACCGAAGGCCACCTCAAAGAAAAGAAATTGTTGCCGATTTTCCTTGCCACATTGCCCCGAAAAATGTTTCGGTCCGCGGTTTCAGAACGATGTCACGCGCCGCCCACAAGCGCCGTAATTTATGACCGTGAATCCTTCATAATTTCGATATTAAAGATGTAAAGATATCAAACATATTCGGGCACCTTGCTGTCAAATTCGGGTAACAGAAGTAAGGAGAAACATTATAAAATCACGTTTGAATGGACGAAAGTGATAAATAGTGGCGTATCTAAGTATTATTCCGCTATGGGCAAACCATGACATTGCTCCCCCTCCCCCCCCCCCCCCTGCCCAAACGTATCCGCATACGAATGGGCAGTATATTATATTGATTTCAATCTCCAAAAACACAATTTATTTTACCCATATAAATATTTCAAAGGCACCATCTACTGCAGCCATAAGCGTTCCAGCATTACCATGCGATTACAAAAATGGTAGTCTATATCATTCAAATTGAATTGGCCATGTGAATATGTAGAGCGAGAAGATTAATACTCACTCTAGTAACAGCACGATACATCCGACCTTCCCAGCAAGGCGTCGTACATGTACATCTTTTTCGCTTGAAACTGGTAAGATGGTAAAAGAGAACGTATTTGATACATTGTGCATGATGAACCTTTCAGATACTATGAACATGATATTTAGCCAACATGCAGAAGGAGAGAAATAACAAAATAGACAAGCTTGTGTAGTTCTATAAACTGCATGCAATATGCCAGAATAACACAAATGAATGAATTGTTTGTGCAATAACATTTAATGAACCACACAGAATAATATTTTGTGAAAATATAAACAGTGAACTTAATGCGTTTCATAAAAAGAATCTTACATGAGTTTGAAAGTCGTGGAATCATACTAAGAAGGGGTTGCCAAAATAATGATGAATCCATGAATCTATGTTGTCCTATATAAGTATAATGTCATGTGGGAATTGTGTAAGAATTGCAGTGCGGACAATTATGGTACAATTCCAAAACCCTGAATAAAACACCCATAACGACACCAACAAACTGAGGATGTTTGAAAAGCCCAAGACATCACTCTCTTCAATGAAATGATGCATCTATCACTGTTTGAGCTTCATGATATTGAAATCGTATTTGAGAAAAGCTTGTTATGGAGCCTTGTTTGTATCTCCATGGGCTTTTGAGGAAATAACAAAATGATGTAATAGGCCAGTTTCGGCGGTTACGTAATGCGCGGTTACTGTAACCAAGCCCGACAAGCTTTGTCAAATCACCATTTTGAATCTGTGCATTGTGTATTAGACTGTCGGTTCTTGCCGTTAAATTGCATTCATATCTTTCTATCAAAACTGCGTGTATATATATGAATTTCTGTTTTGGCCGGAAATGTCTTCCAACTTGCCATTCATCAAGCTGAGTTTCAGGCAGCTGCAATATTTTCTAAGAAAAAGAGGAGTTTCGACTACGGTATACACCCGAGAAAAGACTCGTTAAATTAGCGTCCGCAGTAGCGGACTAGGCTGCCCGTAGCCCCTGACCTACGGGGTCCGTGTCACTCGGTAGACGTGACTGTATGGGGAAATTACAACGGGCAGGATTTTCGTTAAGTGAACTAGTTACATACCTCCCTTAAGTTTGACGATATTCCTGACTTTGGGACCTATGACGTATTCAATTATCTAGTAGAGAATATGGCGGACCATGCATTTATGATCGTCGAAAACTGAAGGCTTTTAAGAGTTTTGAAGACTTTCGATTGATATTTCCCGATGGCCATAGATTATGTGGCCTGGAGAAGCTAGAGTACAATCCTCCCTCTAGTTAGCTCTCGGCAGCTTATGATAGCGACTTGTGACTAGATTATACAGGTCAAACCGACGCAAAAAGACAGAACATACCAACTTGAACAAAAAGAAAAACTATATAAATAATAAACAAATAAAAAGTAGAAGTCTAGACTAGATCTAATAGAAAATGTAATAACAGTTTTATTTTTAAATGTTTTTTTTTAAATAATAATAATTGCTTCTTGAAGTTGAATAACGAAGGTCCGGCATAATTGTAGTCTAATACTAGACTGTTAACTTTTATTTTTATGAAAATCAAACTTAATTCCTAATCTTATTCTAAACAATAAAATTATTCATCATCCTGATTCTTCTTCCTTGCCATCATAAGGTTTTTTTTTATTACTTTTATTACTCCCTTTTTCCATTGCTCTATCATTCTTTTTCCTTGTTCATTGTTTTTCTTCATTTTTTCCGTTCAAAATTATTTGTATATCATTATTCATCATTCTTATTCTAGCTCTCTGTCATCGGACGATATTATTTTATAAATATTATTTTATTAACAAAGACCTTTGTCTATATTATATTATTACCTTTATTGTCATTATTTCTCGTTGCTTTTGTTAATAATATTGATTCTGCGGTCAGTGCTTGCTTCTCGTTAGCCGTTTCTCGTCCGCCTTGAAATAGTCCGTATCGAGGCGTTTCACAAACATTTTTTAATCCGTAAAATTGTTTTCATTTTGAAAATGTGAATCGCGCCTACACGAACACGAACACGTGGTACGCGCGCACGCTTCTGCAAGCAGAGGTGACTGTGTGTGCGAACGAGTGGAAAATAGTTCATCAATCTTTCATTTCTACGTCCTAATTTGTACTCAGATTCAAGCTAAGGTAAATGCAAAATTGAATGGAAATTACCGATATCGGCTAGCTAACTTATATTTTGGTGCTTCGCTTTCTGTTTCATCACTGGCTTTCAAGCCAATATCGCTTGTATCATCGACCTCGTTTTTCTTCTTTTTGAGGGGGTATCGTGCGCTGCCTGTACCGGGGACTTAATTGGCTGAACAGGTTTAGCTGCAAGATGTGAATCGCTAGTTCTGTACCAGCAATGCTTTTCTATTATTGTTGCCTAGGACTCAGCGATTTTAAAGATCAAATGTATGAAGAACAAAATCACATCTCAAAGATATTTATTATTCAAGTTTGAAACTGCCTCCTTTTTCTTCTCTCTCTCTCTCTCAAAATAGCGAAAACAAACGATACAATCACACCTAGCGAACACAGTCATGTATGGTATGCACGCAAAGTGTAGTCTGCTACGCACCGCGAGTTCTTTGCTTGTCCGACCCTCCGATTACGTAATGCGATTTAAAGGTCTCTGAATACTTTACGAAACTGGCCTATTATTCGCAGTTCCTTTTGATAATCGTAATGTCGTATTTGAAGATTGACCATGTCCCAAGACCTGTTTCTCCAATTTAAATACACAGTTGTATGCTCGTACATAATCAGGGGTGGATCCAGTAATTTCTTGCCGGAGGGAGGGGGGGGGGGGGCACACGGTGGGAAAGAGAACATTTTTTCTTCTTTTTAGTCCCCCCAAAAAATATCGCAACGACTGAGCCAGCCGCTGAATAAGCGGGGGGGGGGGGGGGGGGGGGGGGGGGGTAAGGTCACCTTTTTAGGTCAGCCATTGGCATATTTAAAAAAAATAAAAAAAATTGTTCATATTTTTTTTTGGCCGGGGGGGGCACGCCCCCTGTGTCCCCCCCCCCGGATCCGCCATTGATAATACCCTGCTAGCTAGCCTCCTAATTAAATACATCAGGCAGGTCAGGTATATGGTCACAGTGAAACATACACATCATTACCAATAAATGTTTCAGATAGATGACATGTTGAATTAATCAACGGCTAACACATAATCGTTTGTTTTTATTCGATTTTTGTTATAAAATAGAAATATGATATATTGCGCTCCATGTGTTTGATGTGCGACATGTAATAAGTATTCTAAAAGTTACTTTTTACTGTTAAAAAGTGACTTTTTTAGAAGAACGCAAATGTTCACATATTTATCCCTTTCAGACGATAGAGGTGAAATGATGTCAATAGTTCATGGGTCACTCAGGCGTATGTCATGGTTTATACCCTCAATATATAAACAATTTAAATGTTAAGGACGTCTGATATTTAGCAAAAATAATTATACAATTCAAGCGACTGAATACAGCTATGACATTGTTGAATTACGTATGATTGTAATGCAGTGTAGTATCCTACCGACATGAAGTTAATTTCACGCTAAAATAGGATCATCGCGGAGTTTTGCAAAAACCACCATAATTGAATTGAATTGAATTTATTTTCTTCTACAAAACGAACAAATCAATCATTGTTTACTACAAATTCACAAACACGCAGTTGGGTATACATTCTGTCATGTTGGGCACGTGGGCATAAGTGTTATCTAGAGACAATGAAGAACAAAATAAGAAATACAAATAAATTATTTGTTTTACCCGACATATTTCGAGAGTCTTTAATGCTAGTTTATTAAGGACAAAGGGTAATTTGCCAAAGCAATTCATTATTTTACCAAAAACCTACCTTAGGGTTAATGAAATAGCTTTTATTCCATTAACGATACATGTTCATAGTGGAGGCGTACGTAGTATCATTTCGGATTTACAACAAACACAAACAAAAACAACATTTTTCAATATACAAACCTGAGAAGAGAGCTTCTCTTGTGATGACGTATATAGAATCGGTGAGATATTCCTCCTGATCCTCAGTAGATGTTTGATGTTCATCAGCAAGCTTGCGTTGCTCTACGTCTCCATAAAGTGCACTTCTCAGGGCAGGGACTATGCTGTACGCATTCATGGACAGTTTAATCGTACCAATAACAAGCGTATCAGGAAACACCACTCGTTCATCATCACAAGGTACAGCCTTGCCTGGTTTGTACGACAAGATTTCATGTCTTAATTCATCTAGCTTCCCGTTCCTAATCACCGAGCTAGAAGTAGCCATCTTTGTACAGATTTCGCCCTGAATACGCAAACAAACACGTTACACGCTCAATAGTATACCGATTTGTTGTATTTGTTCTCTACTAAGCATGTTACATAGTAGGTGTAGTTATTACTGGGTGTATGGAATTCTTTATAGGGCACGTATCATGTACACAGGAGTAACGGATGAGGGGTTTTAATGAATGATCAACCGACCTTTGTCTGTGGTATGAAATATGAAATTATTATTTGATTCACACACAGTAATCTGCACACTGCCTTCACGCCCACACGCAAATGTTACAATAGTTCTCTCCATGTTAATGGTGGAAGCACAATATTCCACGCTAGTTTCTATCCATCATTACAATGTTTGAGCCTACCATCATCATATTAAACCCTATGATATAGATATGGCTATTCTTGAGGTTTCAATCATTCTTATGCATCAAAGTCAGACCAAATTAACCATCAACACATAGGAGAGGGAACTATGGTGTTTCATGGTGTCTTATGTACAGTTTGGTCTCTGAGACTATATACCTGAGACTATGTTCTTGCCATATTGGGGAATTAAATCGAATTTACTAAATATTTATATTTAAAACAAAATATATATTACAATATATACCTTTTAAATAGAGTTGGGCTAAAGGTTAATTAATGTTTTTCATTTCACTCAAAAGACATGTATGTCCCTAAGTTTTTGCTTTAAAAAGAAAACCCAACATAATATTAGGTACACTTCTTATATTAGCGAGTGCCTATACCTTTCATTGACAGCATATTGTGATGTCAAAACTCTAAATGGCTGTTTAAATGTATCGCTTTCAGACAAGCTTCCCGAATGAGGTATATATGTTGCAAAATTTGTCTGATGTTAAACTTGTCGATTTTATACATGTATATATTTCTTGTTAAGTCTTGTTGTGTATAAAGAACATGCGACTTTGTATTGTTGAAAGAAATGCATTGGTCCTTATGGACAGTAACAACAGCAACAACACGTACATAGCACACATAGCGCACCTCTGTAGTACTAGCGGTTAATACAATTTGCCAAGAAGTTCTAGTTTTACAGCCCTGTCTTTTTTTGTTGCAGGAACTTGCTGAAGTATACAGTGTGAGTCAAACAAAAGTTTACACCTAGAAAATCGATTTAAATAAAACAATTGGGATTTAGGTATTATTTTGGTCTTTGCAGATCAAATAACATCCCTAACAAAAGTAATCATGCCACACATATCAAATAACGAATATCAAATATCAACATACATTTGTGCGCATGTGTGTGGGTATGTGTGACTTTGCCCTGTGCAAAAAAGCATACGTAATGCCTTTCATTTGACAGATTCAATTCATTCTCTCACTCCGCTAATCCCAACATATTACATACTGCTGGCATCACTTTGGCGCAAGTCGATTTTTGCACTCTCGCAAACAATGCCTCCTGTTCATCCAAGCGTGAACACATACCACACAAAAAATGATACCGAATGATTTGGGATAAAACACTCTTTCATGAGATATTTACTGTTCATAGATGATTTTAAAAATAATCAGCAATTTTCTAGGTGTAAACTTTTTTTTGACTCACACGGGTATAGCGACCAACGCTTATATTAGGATAAATGTCAAATTTTGCAGTGAATCATCATTTGCCTTTTTATGTGGAGGCGGAAACCATTGTAAGCAATGGCAAACAAAGACAAACCATTGTCACGTTACATGTAATTGGGGAAACCCAGAGCAAAAGCGGGGGTAGAAAAATTTTGCCAATTTGATGAGTATGCTACATACAGATTGCATTTTATGTAAACAACCACTGTATCATGCACACGTTATTTACGATTTGTGTGTTGTGAATACATCTTTGTCCAGAATCTGGCCATATCCACCAAACCAAAGAAATGCGAACTCCACGTCTCTACCTACACTGTCGCTCATAAAGGTGGAATATTTGAGTTTTACCCCAATTTATGGAATTATTTTAAAAATTATTTAAAAATAATAGATCTAGATAATAGTATACATTCTCAGATTGTATTGAATAATAATTGGCCAAAGTGTGTTTTGCGGGACTGCTAAAGCATGTGTATGCTACTATGCTTATTAACTAGGGGACCGACGCCCTCAAGTCATAAATGACAGTAATGAGGATTAATGCCCCACAAAAGGGCACTAATATAGCACATCGACACGGTTTTGATCCTGGGGCCTCACAGTTACGAGGCCATTGTTGTGTCACTGAACCATAACTGTACGCAGCGGGGGCTAGGGTAGGGGGCAGTTTTCATAAATAAAAGAAAACACAGAAAATGCAATAAATTTTCAATAATTTATTGCATTTTACCCCGGTCCCCAACATAAAAAAATCATCTGGACGGCCATGCATTATGGCTCAAGGCATGGGCACACAGAAAACAAGACAATAAAACCTGTAATGGCAGCATAGCTAAAACAGGGGTAATAATCTCCAAGTTTGGAAGCGCTTAGAGACTTAATTGTAATTCGGGCTATATAAAAGCTGAGTATTATTATTATTGGTTTTTGTTATTGTCTATGTTTCTGTTATTGAAGAAAATACACTACCCACCTGGCTATGCAATTTCCAATCGCAACATGCAATTCATTCGAAATTCAAACAAATGTATTTATAATCATATATTGTATAAGTTCAACGTAACTTTATTACCAATATGTTTATAATATTCAGATTTCTGAATATGTACCAAGTAATATGCCATAATGTAACAACGATGGCGACACGACACATGCTCCGGCGGCGGTTGCTCCGGGCTTTATTTCATCAGGGATGTGGGGTTGGGGGTGAATTTGTTGTTTGTTTTGGGGCTGGGCTTGTGCTTGGTCTTGGCGTTGGGTGCAGTGAAGGTTTCTTGTCCGGGGTTGGGATTGGGATTTTGAATAATGTACTGAATTGTCGCGAAGTAATTGTAGCCGGAGCAGGTGTCGTAGAAGCACAATTATATATTATATGTACATAACGAATTGCAATTTTACTACCATAATGTTAATATGCATATGTATTATGTTCAATTTTACTTTGTCACTGATGTATACTTTGTAACAACAAAAACAACCTGCAATTCAGCTCTCGGGCTGCGAATGTTTTTTGATGAATTAAAGCATTTTAAATAAATAAATAAATAAATAAATGAAATAACTTGTTTGAATGTAAAACAATATCAATTCACTTCATGACACTTAGGTACAGTTTGTTGGGTATTATACTTTCAAAGTGTTGTATTTTGTATTTCTGTTTGTTCATGACTTTAATATTCATTATTCATTCATGTTTTTCGTTATTGTTTCAGGTATTCATTTACTTATTTATCTATTTCAAACTGGCGGTAGGTACAAAAATAAAAACGAGCGTTGGAACTTTTTTTACTGAAAAAGTTCGATTCTTCTGCTTAAATTAATATTTTTTAGAAAGATTAAAGTTTTAAAATATATCAAAATTGCTCCGGTTGTAATAAGTGACTATTTTTATTATTACTAACATTAAATGTAGTTCTATATCATGTAACTTTCCAAAAGAGAAATAAAAATGTACTCTTTAAAAGGATCACGCCCTGCATGCCATTTTTGTCATATAACAAAAACATAGTTGACATTATGTATGCGGTGTTTGGATACATGTTTTAACATTACAATAAACACAATATGGTTCGGATAATGATAATGAAGGTTATATCTATTACTGTTCTCAACCATTCAGGTAATTGATTAATAATTCAATAATTCAAATGATTTTATTTCTCATGCAAAACATAATACAGGAATAATTATATCACACAAACTATGCAATGAAACGACAAATATAATGGAAAAAGCACGAGAAAAGAGGAAGTAACTTGGAGTAGAGCTTGTTGAAGTGTTAGTTCCTCAGATGCTGTTATACAATATAATATGAACAAAGCATGCTTAGAAATACATTTAACATTAAATGTTATAAAGAAATCAACTGGATTTTTCCCGCTTACGACGCCTTACGTCCACTGCGAGACGCTTCATCAGGCCGACTATACCGACAGGTCTTTGAAAGGTTTATCAGAGAAGGGCAGTTTTTTCCTGACGTTCCTCGACCGGAACACCATGTTCACGGGTCAAGAATCATATGGCATTAGAGACCGGTCGGCCCGATGAAGAATCCAGGAGTGAACCTGAAAAGTCGCAAGCTGAGTTTGTTGTTAGTAAACTTTGCTTGATGAAGGTTCTTTAGTGATTCCTTATAAGCTGAATTCTCTCTGGGGAACATCCATTATTATCTTTAGGAGAAAAAGGAGCATTATTTTCTCCGGGAATGGATCAATTAGAACGAGTTGAGAAATCAGATCTTCTTCTTCCAAGATGGTGGATTCCTCGTCGGGTTTTCCACCAGAAGATACCAGAGGGGCTATCTCAGACATATCTTCAGGTACGTCTTGCATTTCATGTATGGACGATTGCTCAGCAGGTTGAATGCTACTTACATCGGTCATATCATCACCAGCATGAACTTCTTCAGAGGACACGTCTTCAGAAGTCACTTCAGATGCATCCACGTTCTGTGTACTGCATACCGGCGATTTGTCAGGATGTCGACTACTACTTCTATCCGTCAAGTCATCCTGAGTTTTTGAAGCCATGTCTCCTGTATGCCCATCTCGAGGAGTGTGGTCATTGCTTGCTGTAGCTTCCTGAAGTACCTGGGTGTCGGTCTGTCCTTTGGTCTGGTCCTCTTCTAGAGAGGCCTCATCTCTAGTAGAGAGCTGCTGATCATTGACTTCTTTGTTGGGATATTCAGCATCGATCTGTTCTTCTACTACACCTAACCGGCAGTAAGAAAGAAATCAGATAATTGGTTTATTTCTCAAAACACACCGAATTGAATTATTATGATTGTGTAGAACTTATCGCAGTGAATTTCAGCTTTCTTTTATTTTTATGTTCACCAGGTAGTAGATAAGAACTTGAAGTTGGTAGTAAGCATCTGTTTGGCTTTTTATTCGTGAGGAAAATGCTAACTGAAAGTTGTACCTAAGCTCTTTTTAAGTATCTCCTCTCTGCATTACGTCACCTTAATAGTATTTATATCAACAGTGTAAAAATGTGGAAACGAATCTGCTTCAAAAAGTACCATCAATCTGACTCTAAACACATGGGCCGTATTGTATACCGAATAGAACAGCATGTTGCTGAAGTGTTGAATGGGGTCGTCATCACGAAACTACAATTGTTCTTAATAAAAATATACGTTACCTTCGCTGAGATAAAGGTCTGCAAGGTTGACCAACTTGGCAGCTTGCAGTGCCTTCGTTAGCTCGATCCGTTCATCTTCCCTCGACACACCTTCTCTCCATTGTTTCAGCATATGACGAGTTCCGTCACTGGTAACACGGTTGAACTTCACATTGGTCATGAGCGCTCTCTGTATATCACCATGTAGGATTCCCAGCTGACCAGCAAGGCTGTCGATCTTGGCTTCATCGTAAAGATCGTCAGCTATCTGCTGTAATATGCTTGCAAACTCATCATCTGGGGGCTCCTCTCTAGAATGGTAAAAATAAGACAAATATGGGGGCGGTCAGAGAACGTAGGTATGACGAATCAACTTTAAAATTAATACAAATCTTTACTTAGGTGAAGGAAAAAAAAATCAAAATAAATTCTTCCCGTAATGAGACTATAGAGGATTATGTTATATTATAACCCTAATCAGTACCATCTTCTTCTTGTTTCATTACAAAATGTGTAAAAGTCAACCTATAGCAGTTGAATGACAAAAATAGACAGCGATCTCATTTAGAGACAATGCTCAACATGCTCGAATTATTACATTTTATTTAAATTCATTAAAGGATTTCACTTTCAACTCAATTCACGGTAGACTGGAATATAGCTAAGATTTTCATTTCTTTGTTAATGAGTTTCGATCTTTTATTCACTTTTGCGTTTACATTATCACAGGTGGTCACGAAATGTCTAAACATGATTTTGGATTCATAGAACATAAGTGGTGCCGTACTTTTAACACTGTTAGTAGGGACTTTTAGATTCGCACGAAGACAATGGGGATTGCTACGGTCGACTGCTACGGTCGACGTCCTTTTAATGCACTGCCTTGAATGGACGTCACACGTATCAGTCCACGCAAATCTAAAAGTCCCTATTGACCGTCTAGGACCACTCATTTTACACACCAAAGTACATTCCGTAGTAGTGTTGTCACTATCAGAGAAATAATGCGTTTATTGTCAATTTGCCATGTAAAGAGTAAAGATATTTCATCCCACCCTGCTTGTACTGTATCACTCCCCAGTCCTCCGGTTGAATTAGCCTCAGTTGATGATGTGCCTGTCATGAAGTAATAAAGTCAGTTTAAATGAGAAGGATAAAAAAAAAGAATTTAACATACACATGTTGAATGTTCTCTATCGTTAACTGTTTCGTTATTCTAAGTAATTTCAAACTTTAAAAAGATAGCAAAAATGGGGTAGGGAGCTATAAAGACCATATTGGATTTGATAAGCTTCACATTATACATATCTAAAAAAGTAGCAACACATTGGCTTGGACGTATATAGTATAATGTTTGCTTTTTAAAACTTTTAAAGGAAATTGAGATTGGAAAATAATGTCTTACCACTCTGAGCTTGTTTTCCAGAAGCCACCCAGGGAATGAAACTCCATTGACGTGTCTCTGCTTTCTTCTTCTGCTCTGCTGATCGTATTTCACTTTCTAGTTGAATTTTGGTTCTCAGCTTCCAGGTCTCACGTTTAAGTTGCTCCAAAAGCCCTTCCTTATAGTCATGCTCCTTCTTCCAGCTTAATTCTATTGACTGTTTTTCTTTTTCAAATCGCGCTCTGTCTCCCTCTCCTCCTTTCTTTAATTCTTCAACTTGCTGTCTTAGAGTCGTCTCGTTCCGCTCTTTCTCCTCTACAATATTGGTCATTTCTGCTGCCAGTGAGCGCTTCTCTTTCTCAGCTCCTGCTCTGTCTCCCTCTTTTCCTTTTTTTAATACTTCAACTTGCTGTCTTAGAGTCGTCTCGTTTCGCTCTTTCTCCTCTAGCGTTTTTGTCAAAGTGTCTTCCCGTAGTAGCTTAGACACTAATTTCTTTTCAAATTCCATCTCCCTCTGCTTGTACGTCTCCATTATCTGTGTTGCTCTTTTCTCGTTTTCCATCATTGCCCTTTCACTATGTTCACGCCTTTCTTGTTCAACCTTCATCGTATCTTGTAGTCTTCCATTTTCACTGACTATGATTGCGTGACTTGTACGGGACTCGTTGAGTTCCTGTTCTAAATCTGTAATTCTACCTCGGAGTAACTTATTTGCTTCTTCTCCTTCTTTGATGTCTTCTCCGTGCCTTTTCTGTGCTTCTGTGACATCCTTTCTCCCTTGTTTCCATAACCGCTCAAAGCTGGGTAAAGAATAAAGCTGTATTAGGTCAGCAGATATCCCTTCGTCACCCTTCTTCAAGCATCCATGGAGGAGGTGAAGCCACTGCAACCGTTTCTCATCTGAGAGATCGCCATCAACGGGAGCTATGTCATAGATGTCAGTGACCCCGAGCTGTTTTAGTTTGTTTTTTGACTTCTCCATGACTTCACTTTGCCCGGTAGTTTCCATGGCACATATAGGGACGTGACCTATCCACAAAAAAAATCAGTTCAATCGAAATTAGTCGTTTAATCGTCTCATGACCTCTGTATACCACACATTGTCACCTAATCCCTTTTTAGGGGGTGTATTTTTACACCAGAGTAAGGATCGAATCTGTAAATTTTCCCTTCACACCTGTGTCTTAAGAACTGACGAGTGAGAGAAGGATGGATGGGGAGGGAGAGAAAGAGAGGGGAGAGAGAAGAGTGATAAAGGAAGGAGACTGCAGAAGAGCCGGACAAGGAGTAAACTTAGATAGCCAGGAGATTGTTATACATTTACAACTATGAAAATGAAGATTTGTAATCAAATGGGCCTAATATATAACAATAAGAGGTAATTATCAGCATGCATGCACAAAGGAAGGGAAATGTATTTAATTTACAAATTGAATGGACGAAGGGCATTTTAGAGTCCACGATATCATCATGATCGAAATAAATGAAGTGCAATTAAAGGTGTAATGGATAATATAGAAAACTAAGATAAGTACTTGATTTCAGGGTCATTTTGCGCATAATATAACATGAATTATGTTTTTTCCTCGATTGTCTCATCATCCTAGTCATAATTGATAAAAGATGATTCTGTAGCAGGTGTCATTATATTTAGATACACGTACCTACCCATTAAATAGCATTGCAAATAACTTAAATTCTCAAATATGTAAACAAAACTTACCAACCTGCATATTCAAAAGTTTCATGCGCGAAGGTAATCTGGTCGTAATGTTATTCATTTATTCATCTCTTTATATGTCCATTCTTTTAATCAATACGGTGGTTTATATTGTGTGTTTCAACAGTGCAATTGTTTACTAATTCACAATTTTTTCAAGAAACACCTTCATATGTCTTCAGTTTATCGTCCCACCAAGCGTAAAGGATGATGGGCAAACTCACCTGTAATCTTCTTTATTGTCTTGATCCATTCTTGGTAATAGTCGAAATGAGACGGGCTGAAAGATGAGAAAATGTTCAAAAGCACAATTGTCATTATCACGTGGTAATGATTAAAGAGTTAATGATAATAAAATGCACACAATTTTATTCTCAACCCACCCCTACCGAAGGCCACCTCAAAGAATAGAAATTGTTCGTATTTCGTACACACTGCAACGATTATTTCAATATAACGATAATTTTAATATAACTACATTTCTCTCGCATTTTTCGACGGCACTAAAGCCTCTTTCACACCGGATCTGCGTAGAGTTGCGTAGTGTGGTGTACCGACTACACCGAAATTTGTATTCATAACAAAATAATGCTTCCTCTTAGTCCCTGCGTAGGTTATGCGTAGGCTGGCGTACGATGGCGTATGGTTACGTACCCTGTGCATAGGTACCGCGTTCCTACGGCGTATGCAACTAGCGTAGGGTTGCGTACGTTTACGTAGGCCTGGCGTACAGGTTTGCTTACGGTTGCGTACGGTTTTTTGCTGTGTGCGCAAGCTTTTAATGCTTCGTCGGACTGGCGTAGGGTAGTGTACTATTGCGTAGGCATGGCGTACAGTAGCGTAGTGTTGCGTAGACTTGCGTAAAAAAATGCGTACTTTGTGCGTATAGTGTCTACGCCGAAGGTAGGCGGAAAAAGATTAACATGTTTAATTTTTGCGTCCATCTCGCGTACCCATTTGCGTCACCCAGCGTACAGTAACGTAGGCCGGCGTAGGGTTTCATACGACCGGCGTTGTCGGTACCCAACACTACGCAACTCTACGCAAGGCCCGTTGTGAAACCCTCTGCCTCTTTCACACCAGATTTGCTTAGAGTTGCATCGTGTAGCGTACCGACTACGCCGAAATTTGGGCTGCGTATTCAGGAAAAAATGTTGCTTCGGCGAAGTCCCTGCGTAGGTTATGCATAGACTTGGCGTACAGTAACGTAGTGCTGCGTAGTATTGCGTAGACTTGCGTACAAACTGCGTACTTTCTGCGTATAGTGTCTACGCCGAAGGTGCGTGAAAAGAAATAAACATTTTTAATTGTGTGCGTCCATCTCGCGTACCCATTTACTTTCCTCAGCGTACAATTATGTTGGCCAGCAAAGAGTAGCGTACGCCCGGTGTAGTCGATACGTAACACTACGCAACTCTACGCAAGGCCCGGTGTGAAAGCCCCTTAAGGTTGAGAAACGCGGATATATCAAGCAGTGTCAATTATGTATGCACTACAATAGAATAACAAAATAAAGAGGTGTAGAAAGTTATCTTGAAATTGAGATAATCAAGTTAAAAAGACTCTTGGGATAGAACTCTGAAAACAAAATAACATCTGATGGCAAAAATAAAGACAAAAAGAGAAGAATTAAACATTTCGGGTAACAAAAGGTAAGAGAAACATTATAAAATCATAATTGAATAGACGAAAGTGCATAATAAACAGTGGCGTATCTAAGTATTATTCCGCTCAGGGCTCACTAAAGATTGACAGATGATGTCACAAGATGAATGAGATCTGGAGCATTTTTTAGGGTGGAGCTTAGCAGGTCTGAGAAAATTATTTTTAAAAATATTTAAAAATCTATAAAATATATTTAGATGTTTGAATAACAAAATATAAGATGTATGCCGCCCTGCACATCAACATGAATCAACTTATATTTGGATGTCATATGTCGTATATGCGCCTTTTATTACATTTCTTCCTTTATTTTGGTACGCACGCGTGTGCGTTTGTGTATGTGTTTGTGCAGTTCATTTTTTTTCTTATAATAACTTTTTTGTATTATACAAGACTATCTTCAATATTCCCTTAATTCAGAGATCATGAAGAAATGTGAAAGGTAAAGGCGAACATTATTAGCAAGGTGCTATAAAAAAGAGGAAAATTCAGAGTAGCACATTGGTGAAGGTTTGGGCACTCTCAGACTACAGCCCGTGCTATACCCACCCGATGAAGATATATATAGCAATAAACTTATACTTTGAGTTATTGTTTAAGAAATTGCTTTGTCTATGATGAAAAACTAATTGAACGTATTTAGGATTTTAAATAAAGTGGACCTAGTGTTTCAGTCCTTATATATTAATTGATTAATTCTTAATAATGTGTTCTTATCAAAGTGCCTTTACTTAATTTTGATCAAGCGCTAAAACGAGTGTCTTTTACTTTCGAGCACTGTATTTTTCTTCAGATTTGCGATTTAATTTTTTTTTTATTTGAATCAGTAAAAAATATGTATTGCCCATGTGAATATGGAGATCGAAAAAGAAAATAATACTCACTGCAGACTGAGCACGATACATCCAACCTTCCCGGCAAGGTCTCGTACATTTTCGTCTGAAACTGGTAAGATGGTAAGAGAGAACGTATTTGATACATTGTGCATGAAGAACCTTTTGGATACTATGTACATTATATTTAGCTTACATGCAGAAGTAGAGAAAGAACAGAATAGACAAGATTGTGTTGTCCTATAAATTGCATGCAATGTGCTAGAATAACACAAATGAATAAATTGTTTGTGCAATAACATTTAATGAAACCACACAAAATAATACTTTGTGAAAATATAAACAGTGAACTTAATGTGTTTCATAAAGAGAATCTTACATGAATTAAAAAGTCGTGGAATCATACCAAGGAGTTTTAAGAGCTGGAGTCATAACTGGCAACAAATTATTCCACGCAGCTGCCGTTTCTATGGTTGCACAAGAAAATCTACTGGTGTGCTGTTACCTTTGATATCCGAGGTTCGAAGCCGCTAATATCATTGGAAAGCTTGAGTAGTGATTATTGTCAGAACAACATATCCTAAATATTTCACTTTTTATTTGAACTAAAGGGGGGGGGGGAATCTAACAGATGATAAAATATGAGTACAAAAAGCCTAATTGTGTCAAGAGATTTGCTTACATTGTATGATAGCAGCTAAAGTATGATAGCAGTCCTAAAACCTGCAATGACACTTTTCCGATTACTTACGGCTCACGAAAATAAAAAATGAATTTGTTCATGTACAGTTCTTTATGATGTAAAATGTCAGATTAGTGCCCACACATGCCCAGTTGAGTAATTTTGATTAATATTTCAGGAAATGTTGCTCCATTTCCTTTCGCTTGCCTCCTGTAAAGGTAAGCATTGTGTACTGCTCGTATTATCAGACGAGTGGTAGCGAAAAGTAATTAGCATTACAAAAGCATATTTCCCTTTGAAAGTGGCCCGATATTTTGCAGCTAGACAGGAATCTTGTGGCTACGTATCTGCAAGGTTCAGTTAAGCACATGCCTGACATATTTTCTGCCCGACATATTTTCTCATGGCGGCATCGAAGATGGTACAAAGGGAATGAGCTACATAGGACTCCATCTCTTAAAACTTCTTAATCATACTAAGAAGGGGTTGCCAGAAAAATGATGAATCCATGAATCCATGTTGTCCTATATAAGTATAATGTCACGTGGGAATTTTGTAAGAATTGCAGTGCGGGCAATAATGGTACAATTCCAAAACCCTGAATAAAACACCCATAAAAACATCAACAAAATGAGGATGTTTGAAAAGCCCAAGACATCATTCTCTTCAATGAAATGATGCATCTATATATTATCAATTTTTGAGCTTCATGATATTGAAATTGTATTTGAGAAATGCTTGTTATGGAGCCTTGTTTGTATCTCTTGTATGCTCATGCACCTTGCTAGGGAGTCTCCAAAGTAATTACATCCGGCAGGTCAGGTAAGTACATACACATCAAAGTCGTGGAATCATCTAACCAAGAATTGTTTCAGATAGTTGACATGTTAAATTAATCAATTGCTCACACATAATCGTTTGTTTTTATTAGATTATTTTTCTTTCAAAGGAATATGATATCTTGCGTTCCATGTATTGATTTGTGCCATGTAATAGGAATTTTAAGAGTTACCTTTTACTGTTTAAACAATGATTGTTTAAAAGAACGCAAGTGTTCACATATTTCTCCCTTTCAGGCTATAAAGGTAGGATGATGTCAGTAGTTAATGGGTTATTCAGGCGCATGCCATGGTTCATACCCTCAATATACACAAATGAAAATGCTAAAGACGACTGATATTTAGCACATATAATTATACAATTCAAGAGACTGAGTATAGCTAGGACATTGATGAATAACATACGATTGCGATATAGTCTAGTATCTACCAACATTTCTCTCTATCTCTGAAGGAGGTTTTCTTTTTTCAGAGGTAGTATTGTATTTTTTATATTTTATTTTAAAACAATATTTTGACAGACTATATTATTTCATGTTCAAGCATTTATTATTTTTTGTTTAATTCATCAGATAAAGCGTTTTTGAAAGAAGCAACAAATTAGCATGAAATGACTAAAATTTTATCATTATTATTATTACTATTATTGTTTTAAACGAATAAGGAAATGTATGAAAGAGTTGTTTTGTTTCGATTATATGTACTGCCTCTGGTATTGAACAAATAAAACACCTTATAAAATATATATTTTTTAAATGAAGTTAACTTCACGCCTATATAGGATCATCGCGCGGTTTTGTCAAACCACCATAATTGAATTGAATTTAGTTTATTTTCTTCTGCAAAACATACAAATCAATCAATTGTTTACTAAAAATTGGGCAGTTGGGTTTACATTCTCTCATTTTGGGCATGTGGGAATTATTGTTTTCTTGAGACATTAAAGAACAAAACAAGAAATAAAAATAAATTATGTGTTTTACCCGACATATTTAGATTTTTTATACATTCTTTACAATGCTAGTTTATTTAGGACAAATAGCATTTCTTGGCCCGTACAATTCATTATTTTACCAAAAACCTACCTTTGGGTTAAGGAAATTGCTTTTTTTTCCAACGATACATGTTCATAGTGGAGGCGTAGTATCATTTCTGACTTACAACAAACGAAAACAAAACAACATAGCCCTTTTTTCAATATACAAACCTAAGCCAGATTTTATGATGACGTATATAGAATCGGTGAGATGTTCCTCCTGATCTTCGGTAAATGTTTGACGTTCATCAGCAAGCTTGCGTGGCTCTACGTCTCCATAAAGAGCGCTTCTCAGGGCAGGGACTATTCTATTCGGAAACATTGGCAGATTCATCGTGGCAATAACAAGCGTATCAGAAAACACCACTCGCTCATCATCACAAGGTACAGCCTTGCCTGGTTTGTACGACAAGATTTCATGTCGTAATTCATCTAGCCCCTTCCTTTTCCTAATCACCGAGCTGGAAGTAGCCATCTTTGTACAGATTTCGCCCTGAATACGCGAACAAACACGTTACACGCTCAATAGTATACAGATTTGTCGTATGGCTAGATAAGCATGTTACATAGTAGGTCTAGTTATTACTGGGTGTAGGAAGTTCTTTATAAGGCACGTATCATGGCAACAGGAGAAACGGTTGAGGGATTTTAATGAATGACCAACCGACCTTCGACTTGTGGTATGAAAATATGGAATCATTATTTGAATCGCATTCAGTAATCTGCCCACTGCCTTCATGCCCACGCGCAAATGTTACAATAGTTCTCTTTATGTTAATGGTGGAAGCACAATATTCAACGCTAGTTTCTATCCATCATTACAATGTTTGAGCCTACCATCATCATAATAAACCCTATGATATAGATATGGATATTCTTGAGGTTACAATCATTTTTATGCATCATAGTCGACCAAATTAACCATCAACATCGAGGAGAGGGAACTATGATGTTTCATATATTACTGTATGGTGTCTTATGTACGTTTTGGTCTCTATACCTGAGACTATATTTTTCTTGCCATATTAAGGAATTGAATCGAATTGACTAAATATTTATATTTAAAACAAAATATACATTACAATCTATACCTTTCAAATAGAGTTGGGTTAAAGGTAATTAATGTTTTTCATTTCACTCAAAAGAAATGCATGTCCCTAAGTTTATAGCGAGTGGCTATACCTTTCATTGGCAGCATATTGTGATGTCAAAACTCAAAATGGCTGTTTAAATTTATCGCTTTCAGACAAGCTTCCCGAATACGGTATCTATGTTGCAAAATTTGTCTGATGTTAAACTTTTCGATTTTATACATGTATATATTTCTTGTTAAATCTTGTTGTGTATAAAGAACATGCGATTTTTTATTGTTGAAAGAAGTGAATTGGTGCTTATGGACAGTAACAACAGCAATAACACGTACATAGAGCACCCCTGTAGTACTAGCGGTTAATACAATTTGCCAAGAAGTTCTAGTTTTACAGCCCTGTCTTTTTTTGTTGCAGGAACTTGCTGAAGTATATAGTGACCAACGCTTATATATTAGGATAAATGTCAAATTTTGCAGTGAATCATCATTTGCCTTTTTATGTGGAGGCAGAAACATAATAAGCAATTGCAAACAAAGACAAACCATTGTCACGTTACATGAAATTTGGAAAACCCACAGCAAAAGCGGGGGTAGAAAAAAAGATTGAACCAACTCGCGCGTGCAGAAGTCAAAGTGCACTAACGGTGTGGATTTGCCAATTTGATGAGTATGCTACATCCATATAGATTGCATTGTATGTAAACAATCACTGTACCATGCACACGTTATTTATGTGTTGTGTATACATCTTAATCCAGCATCTGGCCTATTTGATTTTCATCTTCATCAAACCAAAGCAATGCTATCTCCACTTGCTGCCACCCGAATATGTCATGATCCTGAAATTACGACGCCCGGCGGCGAATTTTTTTTCCGTACTCGAGAGAGCAAAAATCCCATGTGCGCATGCGCGTGGACTTGTGATTTCTCTGCTACTTCCCATACGAAATGTACATGTATTCGCATGTACTGTGCACGATTCGCGTTCTACGAGTAAACGATGGCATAGTAGTCTTCAAACACAGACTCTGATTTGCCAGTTTGACAAATCAATATGCGTATGTGTCGCGATGTGCTTATTCAAGTCTGTGTAGTTGTATGATTCAGACCCAGTAGTGCATATGGAAATACATTGCAACTTGTATAGAATGGTATAGTAGTCTGCAAGCACAGACGCTAATCTGACAGTTTGACAACATACTAGTAGTGTGCTGAGAAGTACTTTATTCAAGTCGCCAACTTGTATAGAATGGTATAGTAGTCTGCAAGCACAGACGCTAATCTGACAGTTTGACAACATACTAGTAGTGTGCTGAGAAGTACTTTATTCAAGTCGCCAACTTGTATAGAATGGTATAGTAGTCTGCAAGCACAGACGCTAATCTGACAGTTTGACAACATACTAGTAGTGTGCTGAGAAGTACTTTATTCAAGTCTGCGTAGATGTATGATTCAGACCCTACTGGTGCGTGCGTTAGAAATGCATCTCAATGTGTAGAGTGTAGTATAGTAGTCTGCAAGGACATAATAATATATTGTGTATTGATGAGTAGTGATTTTATGCAAGTTTGTGTAGTTTAATGATTCCAGACCCCATGGTAGGCCTATGTATTGTGCCACTGCTCTCTCACACTCTTTCTCTCTCTCTCTCTCTCTCTCTCTCCATATCTCTCTCTCTTTCTCTCTCTCTCTCTCTCTCTCTAGCCCTCCCTCCAGTATGCTCGCACTCTCTGTATTACTTTTATTTATAATCATGGTCTGCTGAGAGCCAGAAGGATGTTAACTCTTAACACAACGAATGCCCTTCTGGCTCTGAACAAACCCACACACCATGAGGTCATTTATTGGCCTTCTCAAACCACTCTGCAAGTTGAGATGCCTTTCCAATACACGCACCAGTAGGGTCTGAATCATAAAACTACACATATTTGAATATAAAGCACTACTCAAGACACTATGTTGTCAAACTGTCCGATTAGCGTCTGTGCTTGCAGACTACTATACCATGCTATTCAATTTGGGATGCATTTCTGTAAGCACTAAAATGTCTGAATCATACAACTACTCAGACTTGAATACTAGTACTATTGCTACGCACGATATATGCGTAATTGTTTTGTCAAACTGGCAAATCAGAGTCTGTGTTTGAAGACTACTATGCCATCGTTTACTCGTAGAACGCGAATCGTGCACAGTAGATGCGAATACATGTACATTTCGTATGGGAAGTAGCAGAGAAATCACAAGTCCACGCGCATGCGCACATGGGGTATTTGCCCTCTCGAGTACGGAAAAAAAATTCGCCGCCCGGCGAAGGCTGAGCTGGTGAGCGAAATGAGTTCGTTAATGATAGCGCCATCTTCGGCGGCTTGAATCCATTGTCATCATCATCATCAACTTCAGGTGGCGCTGTAAAGCGCTGGTGTGGTCTTCACGAGAGCACGTCATGCAACTCTTTCACCTGCCATTCGTGTTGCACCTTTCATTCCTTGTCCAGACACTTTCTTGATATGATCAGTCCAAGATATTGGTGGACGACCCCGTTTTCCTTCGACTGCTCCTTGCAGTTAAGTTTTCTTTCCATGATTCCCCTTCTGATATTCGAGTCAGTCTGTTCCAATCCTTTCCAGGACCCACATATTTGTCTTTTTATCGTTTCTTGACACCTGCAACAGCCTCCTGTAGCACTAAGTTTCAAAGACATCAGATTTCTTTCTGTCATTCTTTGTCATGGCCCAGGACTCACTTCCGTAAGTCGCAATAAAGAAAGAAAATGCTCAATTGTCGGGAATATAAATATCCGATAAATATAAGGAACCGGTCAGATTCTGGACATTTCATTTTAATTGTAAAAGTTATTATTTTGTGTGCATTAACAAAATAATAACAGAATGATATATATAAATAGTTTGTCATAATATTACAAGATATTGGAGTTACATTACTTTAACATTTGTTAATTAAATATTATTAAAATTATTAAATATTAATTAAATATATAATAACAAATCGCAACTTTCCATTTTTACATCTCAAACTATAAGCCAGTTCACGGTTGCAGTCTGAGCATGAGCAGATAAAGGTCATTGCAGAACAAATTTTGAAATACACGGAGACGAAATACTGGATACGTGCTCATGAAAGTTATGTAATCATTATTCATTCATGCATAAGCAGAGCACTCCATGATGCACAGGTGGAAATATTCTTTGAAAAGGGTAAACACAGGCTATTAAGTACTATAGCACCTCATCGCTGTAGGAGTGATAATTTCAAAATGTACAAAGTGGGACTTCTTCATGTTTTGAAGATCTGTGTATATTCGGGGTCATTGCAGCCATGTGCGAACCGTGAACTGGTATATTACAAATTCATAACAGCATTATAAGAATTATACGCATACAGTGTATTTACTAATTAACACAGGAACATAACATAATTATATATAGTTGTAAATTATTACTCATTTATAACAATATGATATGTTTTGCACAGAATCATTAAAGGTAATACAAAGTTTTGGTATTGGGTCATGATTTTGGTTCAAATGAACATATTGGAAGCATATACGATCCTACAATATTCAGTGATCGTTGTCGCGGTTGAAATCGAGTCTAAAGTTATGAAATTGAAAATAATAAACTCTTTATGTTGTATAGCTCCCTGTCAAGATACTAATTAAGTTATGAAACAATGTTTCTTGGCTAAAATCGACCGATAAGATATTCCCGTTTGGAAATTATATATCACAACTACATTTTCTGAGATTGTCATGATCACAGCTACCATAATATGGCCATAGGCGCTTTTTAAAATTTATTAAAATTTACCGGGAGCACCGGTAAATGTTTATATTCAACTTTTCTCGAAAGCAGAAGTGTTTTAGGGGTTAAAGTTTATTGTGCTTATAATACATCCACATGGGCATACAAATATATCATAATTGTAAAGAATCACTCTCCACCTAATTTTCAAAATTTCCCAAAACTTTAAATTACCTTTAATATTTCCAAAAGAGAGAAACACAAACACCAGAAACACACACACACACACACACGCGCGCGCGCGCGCGCGCGCGCAGACATATGGACCAGCATCAGATCAGCGATCGATAACTACAAAATTAAACAATATTCATTAATAGCACAATTGCGGTCATTTACAGTCATTTTTCCTTATTTGCAACTGGCAGTCATTTATTCATCCCATTTTCGTGTAAAACATGGGGGCTTCAATTTTCACTCATAGAGAGAAAGCCACAAACTCTTTTGATTTAATATGTCCAACTTACTTTTAATAATGAACTCATCTTGCTGCTACAGATACATTTTGAGATAAGTGTCCGAGGGCCTTGAAATCCCTAATAGGGGGGGGGGGTTAAAGCCACACTATACTACTTGTAGCTACTTGCTCCCTCTATATAGAAAACAATGCCTAATCGGTGACCATTGTACCCCCGTGATCCTCTTTTCTTATGTTAATTGAGAGCTGAGTTGATGAGATAGCCACCTGTTTAAGTGACCACCCTGGGTGGTCTATTATCTCCTAGCCAAACTTGTACAGACGGGCTTTAAAAGAAATGTGATAAAATTGAAGAAGTACAAAAAAAAATCATTATTTTGGTTAATCTAGAGGATATAAAGGAGTTCAAACACAATGATATATTACATAAAGAATATTTAAAATTTCGATTCTTCTCTTGGTATGGTCCATGAAGTGAAGAAATTGTATTATGTTTTTGTAGTTAGTTGTAAAGCGGGAAATATGCATTCTTTCACCTTTTCAATTGACTCAACATGGCGAAGGGTGTTGAAAATTATTTGAGGTAAATTCTGAAAGGTTTTATTGTGAAAATCTCAGATTCGCAGTCTTCATATGTTAAAAGAAGACATGTACACAAATTTTCAAAACTGGAATAATAGCAATGATGATAGAAGTGATGATATTATAAATACCAGTAATATAATGATAATTATAATAATAATGGCGACAACAGTAATTATATAAATACGTTCCTGTTTTCACGAAGTGACCGTAGTGAGGAAAATCCGCACGCAAATTGTATGCGATTTCCATTCACTACCGTCACTTCGTGAAAATAGGGACGAATAGTAGAGGTAATAATGCCAATAGTAATTATAACATAATGATAATGATAATAACAATAACAATAATAATAATAATAATAATAACAATAACAATAATAATAATAATAATATTAACAATAATAATTGTAATAATATTCTGGGTTTCTATTGCACTTTACACATCGCTGAGGTCTCTAATCGCTTTACAGATGAAATTTTATAAAAGACGATCACAAACAAAAATCATTATCAATGTTCTTAAAAATCCAAATTGTAAAGGTATTCATTATACTCAAAACACTGTCTTACCACAAAGGCGGAATTGCAGTATATTGTCTTTTCAATGTTTTCATTTTCCCCCATTCATGAACTTATGCATGGACGTAGTGGTAATGTCCATGATGGAGAGTTTAATTCCAAAAGGAGCTAAATCCATTTTTGTGAAGAAACAAATTGTTTACCAGATTTTTTACAAGCGTCTATGGAAAAGTGATACCTGTATATAATTGCTCCCCAAATTTAGGTAAATAATTTTGTTGAAAGACGGGTACTTTAGTGAACAATGTTCTGATATCAATAACTCAGTTTTCATCAAAAATTGATTTAGTTCCTTTCTGAATTAAGCTCTTCATTTAAAGATGAGATGACTCTGAATTAGCCAATTTATGAACTGACTTTCATTATTTGCACTAGCGTTGCAAGCGAACGACGTATCAAAGCAAAAAAGGGGGAAATGGTCGACTCTTCCGGGAAAATTTTGTGAGTCACCTTAAGCGTGACGACCAATCGGTTTTACTAATAAAGAACGGCCATTGAATGTAAACTCCACAGCATTTTGTTGAGAGCATCTTTCTTTTGAAAATGTCATAAACACTTTGCAGACTAGAGGTTATGAGAGCGAGTTTCCTTTGACCATTTATACTACCTATATAATCCTTGCTATATATGTAATACCAATCGATGTAATTCATCAGTTTTATAATGTTTATTTTAATAAGAGGTAAATAAGTAATTATAATTTGATGTCTACAAATAATTGGCGAATTATCTGAAAGTTCCGCTTCCAACTTTTCATCCGTATGTCTTTCTCTCTATTTAACTATAGTTAAAGCTAAGAATAAATGTTCTCGCTTTCTTTTTCTCCCCCTCCCCCCCCCCCCTCTCTCTCTCTCTCTCTCTCTCTCTCTCTCTCTTTCTCTCTTTCTCACTCACTCTCTATCTCTCTCTCTCTCTTCCTCTCTATTCTCTTCTTCTCGCGATACCATTCTTCTGTTCTCCTTTGCCTTTCCCGTGCATTTCTAGTCGGTTTCGTTGTTTTGTCGTTTCTGTACTTCTCCCTCTGTTGCTATACCCAGCCTTTCCATTGCTTTGTCATATTTTCTAGCACGCTTATCATCGTTGTTTTGTGAACAGTGTGCTTTTAGCAACTGTTGCATCCCTCTTTCAGGTTTCGAAGAACACTGTTTTTGAAAAAATCTGTCATTACTTGACAAACGCTTTAAGCCGAAAATGAGCATATTTCATATTTCCAACGAGTGTTTCATTATTTCTCAATAACTTATCTATTTATCTATATATCCATTTATTTATTTATCTATCTATCCATATAATATCTCTCTCTCTCTCTCTCTCTCTCTCTCTCTCTCTCTCTCTCTATATATATATATATATATATATACATATATATATACATATATATCTATATATATATGTCTATCCCTCCATCTGTCTCTCCATCCATCCATCTATATATCTGTATATCCATCTATTTATCTATCTATCACTCTCTTTCAGTTCATCCCTTTATCTATCTTATTATTTATTTATCTTTCTATCTTATTATTTATTTCTCTTTCTATCTATATTTCTATCTTTTCGCATATCCTCCAACGGAAATACTGGTATGTGTCTGACATCAAGTATCTTTTGCTAAGAAACTCATATTCATGATGGACCAAACAGTGAAAATATGGTGGTGCATAATGCTCTTTGCCTCTGTAAATCTTATAGCGCCATCTACAGTGTTATTCTTTAAAGGGAAGGACGGATAGTCCACTACTCCATCCCCTTCCTCTATTATTGTGTTAACACCGTTTATAATGTGCGTTTACACCATTGTTTTGAGCTTGGAAAGGGAACTGAGAACCAGTAGGGCATTACAGATAAAGTTGAGTTCTGGTCATGCGATACCGATTGCATTGTGAAAGAAACGGTGTGGAATCGATCAGAAAAGTTTGATCATCTAGCATATAATTAGAGTGTACTGCAAGGTTCTGAAATCATCAAATAAATTCGGCCCTAACTGTAAATTATCCCAACCAATTTTTGAATTTTTCCAACCGTTTTTATGAAAATAAGACTTAAAACAGGCTTTATAAATTATGCCAACCCTCGAATGTTTTGAATGGTATAAAAAGCCAATTCATTGCCTTATGAAGTTTTTGATTCACCTAAAGTTTAATTTCTTAATAATAATAATAGTTTGGAGAACATAGGAATAGATCAGATCAGTTTTTCAAAATTGTTATCAACCTTTAATTGTACATTTAACATTGGAGTCACTTCCTTAGCACCATTTTTATTTCATTTGAACATTGTTTCCAAGTCCCTTCAATGGATCTCACCCAACGATATTATGTGTCATTTTATCTACATTTCTCTATATCTATGCAGTATGTTGTATTGCATATCTTGCATAATTGGAAACATAATGATTCATACAAACAATTTCGCGGTATTCAATTTAGAGATATAATAAACTTATTGAAGTCTTCCGCACAAATACCAAGAAATAAAAACCCAGTCAATATGTAAAGGTGAAAATAATCCTACCGCCTCCGCAAAAAGCAAAGCCCATACTGCCGCGGGAGACGAATGAAGGCTGCAGTCTAAAAAAATTGAAACGCACGCACGGATCCTAATGCGCGCGCAATTTCCGACGTTTCAGTTTTTTTCTATCGCAAGCGCTCGCCTCAAGTTCCGCTCCCCAAATTCTCACCCGGTTTGCCATCCCAAAGCTTAATCACGAATTAGTAAGGCTGCCAAACACACTCCTTGGACTTTACTTCTTGGAATTCTCTCCCAAAAGCTGAGAAACTTCAACTACTAGCTCACCATCGCGTGAAAATATATATTTGAGGGAGTCGACTCGTGTAAAGATACAGATCAACAGAATGGGTTGTTGGGTGAAACTGTCAGTTATTGCTTTATTACTCGCCTTGGTGCTCCTCACAGAAGCCAAATATTCAAAGAATGACGTCGAGGTAAGATTAAATATTGACTTTTGAAGAATTGAATAATTGCAAAAACGATTTTTAAAAGCATTTTGATATTAATTCACGATATCGTACTTTAACGATTCATATAATCTGGAAAGAGATGACATGGCATTCATTTATATATTTTACACAGAATAACCCCTTTCTGCTCTAGAAATGTGAATCATTACATGTTATTGGTATTGGTAAAAGTATTGTAAATTAGCTATTACTATAAATATAAACATAATTTGCACAAATGTATGATTGCCAATAAAAGAAAACAGATATAGTGTTTGAAAAAGGGGAACAATAATTGATTTAAAAAATAAAAAAAATAGTATATCACACAGAAGACCTCAATAATTGGATAAAGAATGACACCGAAAAACTAGTTTAAAAAAGGATTAGTATTACGATAATGTTATATCCGTCAACGTTTTGCTTTAACAAAAATTGATGACAATGATTATCGATGGACTTCCATTTAAACACCGACCGTCGCTTTTAACCATAACAAAATTGAAGTAACTACATGTATGATCAGATCGAGAGCTTCATTCTATTTTTTTTTTATGACTGTTTAGGACAGTCAGATATATTAGATGGATCGAAAGAACGTTTTACATGATAACGATTACAACATTTTATTTAATAACTGGATAGTTTTGAAAGGCTTTTTTCCCAACTTCAGGCTCCAAAATAGTCAGCGAGAGAATGATTTTCTTTTAAAATACTATCACTGCTTCATTCACGTTTCTTCACTTAACTCTTATGGTCATGATATACATATTTCCCTAAAAATATATTCTTGTATTGTACCAAACTAACTTTAAAAATGATTGAAAACGCTTATCAACTTAAGGGGGGATGATAATCCGATTAAATTCTTATTGTGAACATATCAAGATATTTAGACCTTGCCCGATGATATCCTGTGTTGCTCTGGTAGACGAGGCAACTCCTTTTTAACACATCTCCCATTCAGTCTCTATCTCTCTCTCTCTCTCTCTCTCTCTCTCTCTTCATCTCATTCTCCCCCTCTCTCTCTCTATTCTCTCTCTCTCTCTCTCTCTCTCACTCTCTCTCTCTGTCTCTGTCTCTGTCTCTCTCTCTCTCTCTCAGACAAATACGCACTCTCCCGCTCTCTATTGAAGACTCTGCCCTTCTCTGTCTCTCTTTCTCTCCCTCTCTGTCTCTGTCTCTGTCTCTCTCTCAGACAAACACGCACTCTCCCGCTCTCTATTGAACTCTCTGCCCTTCTCTGTCTCTCTTTCTCTCCCTCTCTGTCTCTCTCTCTCTCTCTCTCTCAGCCAAACACGCACTCTCCCGCTCTCTATTGAACTCTCTGCCCTTCTCTGTCTCTTTTTCCGTTTTCTTCCTTTGTGTCTCTCTCTCCGTCTCTCCCCCTTTCTATATAATGTATATGTTATATACACCTTTCTCACCCTATCTGCCCATGTCCCTTCCCTCTCTATGTCTATCTATCCATCTATCTATACCTCTTTCTCTGATGTATTTCGTGTGGTATTTCCTATTTTCTTGTAGTTCATTATTGTCTCTCTTTTCACTTTTTACTTTTTGTTTAAAGTCTTCTTCTCTCAGTCAGTCCCCTATGCCACTTCCAGAGGCTCCTTTTGTTACTCTCTCCCTCTCTCTTCATTTCCTTCTCTCTCTTACTTTCTCTCTCTCTCTCTCTATCTCTCTTCATCTCCTTCTCTCTCTTACTTTCTCTCTCTCTACCTCTCTCTTACTCTCTCTATCTCTTCTCTCTCTCTCTCTCTCTCTCTCTCTCTCTTACCTCCTCCCTCTATTCCTCACATTCCTTTAATATCGCAGTATCTTCGTACGATGGTTTTCCTCCAATATTACTGGAAGATCTCCTGGTAGTGATGGTTTGCACGTACTGCGTTGTGGTCAGGTGTATGTTTGCTATTCGGTTTTACCTTCGTTTTTCTTTTCGCTTTGTATTATTATTTTTTCCTTCATTGTGCCTTGATTTGTTTGGTTTATTCTACATGCAAGTCTCTTTAGATTCAAAGATTATACCTTGATTTTCTATGAGCGTCGCTGTCTGCTTAGGGGAAAAGAGCTTTTCTGTCTCTTAATGAACACTGGTGATATGATGGTCGATTTACTTCTCGCTGTTTACATTGGATATTTTGTTCAAAACTGAAATCTAATGAAGTCGAGCTCTGAAACCACTGCTTTCATTAACGAGACAACCCGATATTGGCTAAATACCACACATCTGAAGCAATATGTATTATGCAAACTGATTAGACGCACATGTTTCGACCAACATTTATGTCAAATGTAATGTAATAATGAAAGAGATAGGAAGACAGAGATAGAAGATAGAGGGAGGGATATTAAGAGAAAGAAAAAAGGTGTGAGAGCGAGAAGGGGAAGAGAGAGAGAGAGAGAGAGAGAAAGAAAGAGATGAGATGAGTGAGAGAGAGAGAGAGAGAGAGAGAATGAGAAGGAGAACGAGATACAGATATACGTGGGCGTAATTTTGCCTGCTCTTGTTAATCACGATCCTATTAATAACAATTTCATTCATGAAAGATAAACAATATGAAAAGTCAAACATCACAACAAAAATTTACCTAATTCTATGGAGCAAGCCCTTACGCACTAGCCATTAGTGGCGATGGAACAATGTCTTTTTTGTAATGCGAAATTAACCCCGCCTCGGACCCTTGGTCACGTGTCATGCACGCTCCAATCGGGACCGACCATACGCTTTAAACAGGTGAGCGATAATCGTTGCTTGATTCCCTTTCTTCTTATATAAACACAAACTATGGACGTTACAAATAAACCTTGATTGACATGATCATGATGAATAGTCCTGAAAAAGGAGGTTAATATTGCGCTACAAAGAAAACCATGAAATGATTACCAGGCAGTCCGTCAATGGAAGGGTGCTAAATATATCTGATTTTGTGTCTTTGATAATACTGGCACCTGAAAGCTGATATATTACTTGCATGTTTACTAGGTTGTCGTGTGCCCTATTAATAGAGTGCCGTCCACAAAAGTGATAACTAAAGACGTAGGGGTACATTTGTTGTCAATTGTAATTCTAAAATTTCGGACGGATCAGGCTCTGCGTGTTTTCTTTCTTGAAACGTGTGCATGGTATAGCAAGCATAAGAAAGATTGTCACTTTAGGAATATCGGTCTAATCTAAAAAGCTTTCCTCTTTACAAAGAGAAATAAAGAAAACTGCCACCCCCTAAAACAAAAGAGAAAAAGAAACATTAAAAAACATGACGAAAAAAGAAATAAAAACAGGAAAAAGAATAAAGGAAAAGCAAAGATAAAAACAAGAACAGGGAAAATAAACAAAATAAAAGGAATTGAAAAGGAAAAAAAGATAAACAATAACACTAATGGTAGGTCCATTGATAGTAACGTGGACTTTCTAAAAACATAGACATGAGTGCACTATGAATATATACGATAAGTTCTTCAGAACGACGTTTTTCGTTTGTTTTTTTGTAGAACGGGTACCTTTAATATTTCTATATTTCCTATTGAATGGAGATATAGCAAGACGTATATACTCAGCGTGCTACTTTACTTTATAGAGTCTATACATTGCATCGTGCTGTCAATTCTCTATCCGTTTCCAATCTCCATACACACGCGCATTAATCTTCATATCAAACTGCTTTCACCGGTAGATATGAACCTATTAGAAGGTCAACTTTGACAGGAATCTTTTGATAAAACATCCTTCAAATATATCCTTGAATAACGATGAATATTACATGCACTTTTACAAGTCTGTATATTAATACAAGTGTACATTTTGTCAAGGGATTCATTTGGTCATGGTTGCATATGCCTCTTGAAAACAAACATGCTTACATGATTGTATATGATCGTTATAGAAAAAAATATATTATCGTAAAAAAAAAAATATTAATTGAGGCTAAATGGTTTTTTTTTTAAAGGGTCATGACAAATAAATGAATAAAAAGCTCGTTTTTGATATAACCTCCCATAGAAAGCGAGAGAGAGACATAGAGAGAGAGAGAGACAGATAGACAGAGAGAGAGACAGGGAGAGAGAGAGAGAGACAGAGAGAGAGAGAGACAGAGAGAGAGAGAGAGAGAGTATGATTGTGTGTGTTGGAGGCGCACATAGGGGTGGGACAGAAGGTGCGGGGAATGAAACAGAGAAAGAAGGATAAATAGAGAGATATAAATTAACAGACAGATAGAGAGTGAGTGTGTGAGAGAGAAATATATACAGAGAGAGAGAGAGAGAGAGAGAGCACGACAAATGCAGAGAGAGACGTCATACAAAGCCTTTTTTTTGAGAATAGCATACTCCAGTGTCTTGCTACATGCGCGTTCGCTGGGTGACCGAACGCGTAAGAAACACCCGTTTAATAAATCACTACCCGGTGTATTTTAAACAAGAGTGTAGTATCAGTTAACACACGTGGGACCAGGGCACTGATCATTGAACATGTTGGTTTTGTCTCAATGTACGCTAGGTAAAGGGCCCTTCAACATGCCAGCTATCTCCTTTATGTGGGTCAAAAGAACAGGTATTTAAACACACCCGGGATCAAATTTACGTTAGGTCTTCAACGTCATGAATAAACGATGAAACCAAGAGAGAGAGAGAGAGAGAGAGACAGAGAGAGAGAGAGGAAGAGAGACAGAGAGACAGACAGAGAGGGAGGAAGAAAGAGAGAGAGAGAGAGAGAGAGAGAGAGAGAGAGGGAGAGAGAGGGAGGGGGAGGAAGTCATGGCTCTTTCTCTTCTACTTTCATCCTTTCATTTAACCTGCTTTATACATTACATTCAAACCTACAATGTGGTACATGGGTTAATAATACAATATTAATATATACTGTAGGTGTGTGCGTATATACATATGTGTGTGTGTGTGTGTGTGTGTGTGTGCGCGCTTCATACTAGATGCATGCCGAGTATCAAAGAAAATCAAATATATTTTTGCCCGTATTTTTAGATGAAGATGACAAACATTATCATTAGGCAAGTAAATGAACTTTAACTGAACGAATATTGTTTATCATGTATATTGTAACCATTTCTATTTCGACTTAAACTCTGTTTGATAAGAACAGGTAGCCTTGGATCGTTTCACTCTTTGTTTTATCCATTGAGAACAGGTGATTTTTGTTAAACAGATATACTGATACATTGTGTATAACTTTAATTCTTTATATCACTCGCTTTGCTTTATATATTACATCTGCAGACTTTAGGTTTACTGATTATCCCAAACAACGTTCCTTCTATCAAATGAATCTTCCATTTAGAGAAATTCCCTTTCGACTTATAATATAAATTTAACAACAATGAACTAAATTTCGCTCTCATATGCACCGTCTACATTTTTTCATTCAAATCTTCAAAGGCTATACCGTCATACAACATTTTTCAGTATGATATGGAAATAATGTGAGGTTCTGTCTTTTTTCAAATTTCATTTGCACTCGTTGCCCGTATTGCGCCTTGCAAAAAGCGCATGTCATGTATAAGTAATTTCAACAGCGTCTCAATTATTCCTAGCATAATCCAATTTAAGCTGAGACGAGATTTTGTAAATGATAAATGAATGTTATTATGATTAAAATGTGATATCCCCGCTAGCTACATTATCGCTCACGAGTGCGAGGTTTGTATAGTCCAGGAGAAAATTAGGTAACTTTGAGAATGATAATTATTATGAAAAATATAAAATGTACCAACAAGCTGAGCATAACTTTTCTTCAAATGAAATCAAGCGATTCTCTTGTTGTTGCCTTCATGAATTTTTTATTAATGCAGTCTTATCTCATCATTCATGAGATTGAATGGGTTACTTTCAAAAAATGTAAGCCCGGATATTGAGTAGTGTGTTCTACGGTACAATAATACAGAACAAGATGAGGACCGATACAAGTGTATAAGTTGGGGCACCGCTTTGTAACTGCAAGGAAAAGGCGATATATCAAATATCTTTTGGATTGGATTGGATTGGAAGACAACTTTTCCAACACTCACCCAATTCCTAATTTCACCCAAGATCAACCAACACTATAACTAGCTCTCAGTATAACCTAAATCCTCAGCAAACAATCTAAAACTTCAAATGTTTAATAATGTTTTTCTTTTTTCTTTTCTTTTTCTCAAAATGTCACATTAACGCTATGCTAGATACTAAATTCAACCTTAGTGTTGGATTCAGCACGTTCAACGTGTTACTCTACTATTTTGAAAAAGTGGACAACCCTCGATCCTTTTGATTGTAAAATTGAATCGTAATCCTATCGCAACCCCAAAGTCTTTGACAAAAGAAAGCCAGTAGCTACTGTCAGATCATATCAATTTTTTCGAATGACCGTTACATCAATAATTCGATTAAAAAACTCTTATTTGTGCACATCACTATTCAATGACTTTGAAGAAAAAAAATATAGATTCGTTGCAATGTAGGGCTTAATGTACTCATTATTATTGAATATAATTATGACCTTTAATAGTATTTAGGAATAAATGCGTCATAAAGGTCTGATGGAGGCGTCTAAATCATCAATGGGACACCTGAATCGCTGACCTTTTTCCGAGTGTGAAATGCGCCATAAGGGGTATAAGATCCTTAGGTTTATATGAAGAGCTTAATTCCAAAAGGAGTTAAATCCACTTTTGATGCAAGTTGAGTTTTGATATCAGAACATCGTTCACTTTCCGTCTTTCAACAAAATTATTTACATAAATGTTTGGAGCAATTTTGTAAAAATGCACCTTCTAATATCACTTTTCCCTAGACGCCTGTACAAAATCTGGTAAACAATTTTTTTTTTCTCCGAAGTTACAAAAATGGATTTAGCTCTTTTTGGAATTAAACTCTTCATATTATGTTAGCATGCTCACCACCTCAGGCCTACCCTGTCAGTCTAATCTTCACGCACAAGCATGGTAGTGGATTAACACTGTGTTCTCAATATTGCTATAATATTGGGTTAACCTTCTGTGAATGCATGGCGCTCATTGAGAGGACAAATAGCCCCCAGAGAATTTGTGAGGTTTCCTTGTTACGGATATTAGCCTGGACTGGAATACAAATTGAGAATTGGTCAAGACTCCCCTCCTTTCGACTATGATCCCTTGTATCAATGGCATGTGGTTACTTATAAAGAGTAAATCATTTTTACTTGCTTCATTTAACCTCTACAATCAAAATAGCGATAATGGTAGTCACATTTGTATAGCAGTTATTACTACGCTTCAAGGCGCTTTACATCGAAATCATTATTACCCTGTCAATAGATTGGATTGCTAATCATCACATGATTACATGACATGGGTGGAGAATGGCAAATGTACATCAAATTCTTGCAAAAGGACATTAGCGCTGCGTCGAATCGCTGATCATGTGATCCACAGTCCGGTGACGTATCCCCTAGACCACGGCACCTATAGAGTACCGAAGCTGTGACGTCATAAAAATCTTGAGAATTTTGAGAATTTCCCAATTTCTTCATATTCCGAAAGAACATCAACAAAAAATGCCCAAATGTCGAAAACCAATTGAATATGTTAGGTATTGGCTGAGATATGACCATGTGAATAAATATACCCCCCCCCCCCCCCCCCCATAGGAACTCAGTGTTATATGCTCTGGCTCCTAATGGTTAGGAGCCAGGGCATATAACACTGATTTCACATAGGACATATACTCATTCAGATGGTCATATCTCAGCCAATACTTTACATATTCAATTGGTTTTCAACATTTGGACATTATTTTTGATGTTCTTTCGGAATATGAAGAAAAAATTGAGATATTCTGAAAATAAAATTTTGAAGACTTCACACTTCACCACTCTATAATAATGTGATGCCGATGGTAACCCGGTCAATTACTATACCACGTCTATGGTGAGGCTGGTCAGCTTGCTGTGAATGGGAGTGGGTGGCCTGGGTAAGTTTGATTTGACAAAACTTTAGGGCAGACCTTGTGACTATTACATCAGTAATTAGATAATATATAAATATCAAATTCTCTGTTTGTAGGCTGCATAATATAAAACAAAGTCAAACCTGTCTATTAAGGCTGCGTTTATGCTTGATTTTTGGAGGTAGAATGAGCGATTTGAAACGCACATCGTAAACGCTCATCGTAATCGCAGTTCCACGGTGTACTGTTCATGCTCACTTCTCTGGCTCCTCTAGGCAATTCTCCCTGTGTGGCCTTAATTGGCCTTGCAGCTGGATTCGCAACCTGCACTGTGCATACTACGTAGACCCACTAGAGGTCAGTGCGTTGACCCCATTTAAATGCGTTTACAAATTGTAAACGCATCTTTTTGTGAGTTTACGATCGGCGATCGTGATCGCCGTTTTTCGGTGATTCTACAAAAGTGAGCATGGACGCAACCGTGTTTTAAACTAAACGCGTAACAGATTCCTGATTCTGGCCAAAAAAAGTTAAGCATGAACACGCCCTTACACCACCCAAGGGAAACACAAAAAATGGCCACTGAAGATAGACGTTCTTTTAAGACAGGTTCTTCATTATACATTTCCTTCTATAGGGAGCTAATATGTGTGACCGCTTATACAGGTGGCCGTTGTAGACAGGTTTATGTTATATCCTGCGTTATGACAGTAACAGGCACGTTTTGGAGTTGCTGCATGACGGAAAGTTGATACTTCAGTATAATAGGCAGGCCACCTTGTGATTAGAATGCCTTTTGAGCTATAATTGCGCGGGGTCGGGCCGAATTTCCCTGGTCGCCTCATCTTTTTTGAGCTAGGGGTTATGTGATCTTTGGCAATGCCGTATAATCATTGAATAATTGTTCAAATAAAGAGTGCAAATTTCCTTGAGTTTGGTTTGATGATACAAACATAGTTTAGAATGCCCGCTCACGTCTTATTTTGACCGTGAGAGCGACATTACCTTCACCTAAAGAACAGTGCTTTCCATGAAATTCAGAGATTTGTTGTAGCAAACCTCAGGGTTATGCAAACGATAGTGGGTACAGCATATAGCCCTGCATAAGGACACAAAGAGAGTTGGGTATTGGATTTTTCGACAGTGCTCTGATGACAGTTTGTTCAACTCTCTTCAAGTCTGCTCCAAACCCTCTCACTTTGACTGTTAACACTAAAACCTACACTAAAACCCAATTGCAACCCCCACCCTTACCCTAATCTTACATCATTGACGGTATAAAACGCAGGGTAATTGTCGCGTAAGAGTGACATCGTACACATTTTAATACAACATGAACAGTGTGAACATTACTTAGATATATAGGTCAGATGCATTCGCATGCTTGAATGGCGCAAGTAATAACGCAAGTACTAACGCAAGTAATAACGCAAGTAGTAACGCAAGTAATAACGCAAGTAATAACGCAAGTAATAATGCAAGTAATAACGCAAGTAGTGACGCAATCGAGATAACACCTTGTATGCAATTGGCATTGCATTATGCTTCTATCACAGATCCATTTATTTTTCTCGACGACGTCATTCAGAAAAATATGCTTTGGGAGGATTTTCATCACTGGAATTCCTAACTCTGCTATCAAGAACCCACTCACGTGCCGGAACACGACAAATCATCATGTTATTCATAACATGTAACACCTGTACAGACAAAAGTATATTTTGTGCTGATGGCAGCTATTTATAAATCCTACATGGAATATATATTTTGTAAAGTCTAAAAAACACCTAACAGCCATTAGAAAGCGGGATTCATGTCCCGTAATTGGCAGTGCTAATTTAAATGCAAATCGAAAAATACATTGGAAAATAACTGACAGAACGAGTGATAAGTGATAGATAGTTAGGCTCCGAGTCATGATGAAAAACAAATAAATTAATGCAATAAGTCCCTAGAAATGAAATGTGATTCCATGGAAATAAAATTGGTTGGGGGTTGGGTGATAGAATGTATGTCAACGTAAATTGCTTTCTTGGAAACGTATAACAGTCATTCAGATACATGAGCATTGATTATAGTTATTCAGTTCAGGTCATTGCAGTTCCTTATCTGTTTCATTTAAACAATCTGCAAACACTTGTACATGTACGTGACAAACATACAAGTCCGTTAACATTCAATATTATCGCAATAGCCGTGTCCATCAGATTCTAAAATGCGAGAAAACAAAAAGAACGTGTTAGGTTATCAGAATATGATTTCTTTTCCATTAGTAAAGTATTGCCAAAGTACTTGAGTTAATTTCTCGGAAATGTTTTCGATCGTTCCATTCGGAACTCAAGTGAATATCAATTAGCCTATAATAAAGTGCGAGAAAAGGAAATAGGGGAACTAAAAATGAAGCTAAATTGGCAATTAGCATAGGGAACAAATTTCCCGTCGAAAACAATATGTCCGGTGTCTTTCTAAAGTTTTCATTTCATTCATCCACATGCCTTTCTAGACTCAACTGGCGTACGTTATTTACTTCTTAGTAAGTGTTATGGAACACATATTAATATACGTGTTCATCCGATGTGAAGAATAGCTATCATCAATTTTAAAAAAATAGTTATTTCATATTAGCAATTTGTCTTTTGTATTAAGTGAAGTATTAAGAAATCTCGAATTTCATTAATCATATACATATTCATAATTATGTACATGCATGCGCATTCGTTAGGTTGTTGATTGGGAGATTCAATAAACCACCATAGTAATGGATAAAACTTCGTTGCTGTTCATTAGTTTTGAGTAATCGTGTGTTGCGGGAAGTGAGAAGGACTAATAAACCATCTCGTCATAATATAAGGGACAGTTTCGGTTGTACATGTAATTTCGTGCCATTCATCCCCAGCTCTTCCGGACAGTTCATATTCGTCTCCAACGTTACGGTTGGGGTATCTCCTATTCATGCACAACAAGTTACTACTAAGAGGAGAGTATTTATTCAAACCAAACACTATCAGGCTCTACGTCAATATCCCTCCACCTGACTGGCATGATTGGCCTGGACATTATCCTCGGGCTAGTTCACACTCAGTACTGTCTCACTTGAGATGCGTCCTTTGCATCCATATTACCCTGAGCAATTTCATAATACCCTCCCTTTTTAAAGGCATCGTTTAACAATTTTAAATCTGAGATGCACGGTCCTACGTGTTATCAGCGTCTGTGATATGGTGTAATATTGAAGCCCTAAACAAATTGCGCTTCGGAACGATCATGAAGTGCCTCAAAAAGTTAAAACAAATCTTTGAATGACCGGTTTTACCATACTCAATTCCCAAGTAGATTGTAGTAATATGCAAACCGTTAGGAAAACGCAAAATGAAATTTCGATTTTCAATCATGAATATCTTGATAATCAGACAGGCGATCGGCTTGTAAAAGTCATGGGATTCCCGAATGTCCTCAAGGTTTATAATTATCATTGCAGCATGAGCTAAATCAGGGATTTTGTTTAAGGATCTGAAACAAAGTTACCGGATTCCTTTAAGCTGTCATACAACGTACTTTGATTACAGAATCGTAAGTGCATGGCTCCAACGACAAGTATCAACTCGGCGGTGGTTCAACGACAATTCCTCCGGAGACAATTGCTTTGGCGACAAAAACGGAAAACGTAACAGACTATTATTTGTAAAAGCCATATTTTTCGTGCTGCTTTGCTACTCCGATATTCGCCATTATAAGAATGAAAGGAAGGAGGAAGCTCACGTAATTATTATTCATTGTTACCCTTCAGTCACTGAAAACGAGACCTAGACCAGGACCCTTTTTCATCAAACTTATTATCAATAACAAATGTCATATTTCTATGTTTTCTTCGCCAATCAAATACAAGGCTATCAGTAGCTGGTAACAGTTATAAAACAGGGCTCAGACCGAAAACAGACCGATCAAACAATCACATTACCCCCAATGAAGAAAAAACATCAAATCGGGCGGCTTAAAGTTAGAGAGGAGCCGGTTTGGCGGTGTGACTATATTAGTATCAGATCCTGAGTCACATCATTACAATGAAGTTGCTTTTCTCAACCCAGGTTCACTAAATAAATACCTAGTATGAATTATAAGTCGTTCTAAGACTCTGCTGTATACGTCATTTACATGAACACGAAAATAAAAAACAACAATTGGGATAAAAAGTCACCACATTTCTTGTTACGTATCGACAAAAAATAACAACAATAACAACAAACTTCTGCCATCTCCATAACTGCTAAATCAACAAACATTCCGTTAATCAATCCATTTTTCCCTACTCTTTCTTATTCTTTGTATACGTGAGGAGATCCAAAATCTAGTTAAAATATTCTTTATCGAATCCCTCAAAAGGGCGAGCGATTTTATTTTAGGTAAAAGATACGAAGGGATATGTTATGAGCAAATCTGATTAAGACAAACATGTACATACCATTTTCCTTGTTATTTTGTCTTCTGCGGAAGTAGTGTTGCTTTGGGGAGGATGATATCGCAGTCGAGACGGAGGTTGGTATCAAGACTAATTCAATAGCCCGAGGTGGGACAGCAGGAAAGGATACGATGCTTTGCTCTTGATCTGATACAGATATCGAGTGGCGTAGCGTGGTTCAAGTCATTTAGAGGGCCCCGAAATCATGGGGGGGGGGGGGTCGATTTCAACAGACAAAAAACGGTACAGGGGTATAGAGGATGCCTTTTCATTTTGTTCATGTTGGTTTGCCCCCCCCCCCCCCCCCCTATCGTCTCTCTTCCCTTTCCCCAAATTCTGTCTATCTGTCTGTATGTCTGTCTGTCTCTCTATCTCTATGTCTCTCTCTCTCTCTCTCTCTCTGTCTCACTCTCTGTATATCTCCCCTCTCTGTCTCTCTGTCTCTGTCTGTCTATCTCTCTCTCTCTCTCTCTCTCTCTCTCTCTCTCTCTTTGATACTATTTGAGGAAGAGACATGCCCCTGTGCACTTGTAGCTACAAGTATGCAGCGCGAAATAGCGGATGATTTTCGGATAAAATGTCTAGTCAAAGTTAAAAAGAAAGTTCTGATGAAAGAAAACAAATCATGTATCAGCTTTCTCCTTCTTTTCTTTCTCTTTATACATTCCTTTGATTACCGAATGTGGAAGGATTTCATTGTAGCATTTTCTCAAGAAAAGCGCTGTTTTTGGAGTGCTCTCATATTTCAAATATTACGCCAAAAGCTTAGAACTTTGGATATATTCTTATGCCACATGGTAGTGGCATGAATCATCATTTAGGGATTTTTTTTTTTTTTTTTTTTTTTTAGGTCAGCCATGAATCACATGACTTTTACAAGCCAATCGCCTGTCTGATTATCAAGATATTTATGATTTGAAATCGAATATCACTACAGTCTACTGGAGAAAAGAGTAAGGTAAAACCGGTCACTCAAAGCTTTTTACTTTTTTTGAGGCACGGCAATCATTTAGAAGAGCACTTTTGGGGGGCTTCAATATACACCATATTACAGACACTGATAACACGTAGGGCTATGCATCTCAGATTTGTAAAACAATCCCTTTAAGTATTTATCTGATAACGGTCTAAGAAATAACCCTTCCCCATCCTGGCTAGGATGATTGTGCTGTTTCCAGCTAACCGCCAATATTTTTCCGTGGCACACATATAAATTCCCCTATGATTCCTAGGCACTAATTATATATTACCTCATAAAATTGTAATGAGTTGGCGTCCGATTTTCGGACACTCATCAAAAGTCGATTCCATCTATCCTGCCAGGGATATGTAGGTCTTGCTATGAATAAAGATAGTAATGATGATGAAGTTCACAAGCAGGCAAAGTGAAGTAATTTTTGTAATCTTGAGGGGAAAAGTATTAAGCCATGAAGATATATTTGTATGTACACTCTGAAATGTATATTGAAAATTATGAGAATGAGTTTGCATGTAAATACGGCTTGTATGTAGATGATGTAGATATTAATGCGATACACGTATTGACTGTACCTCAATTAAATTTATCATTTTAAATTGAAACTGAATTGGAATTTTATAACTTTGCTATCGCTGTACACAAATGATGTTAAGTGACATCGACACAAGTAAAATACAGCAACGTGAAGCGTATTAGCTTAATATCATTATTAGACATTTTTTTTTAACGCCGGTTGTTTTCGCGTCATATGTGAACGCGCCTCATCCTGTGCAGCATCATGAGAAACAGGTAGTTTCGAACTGACATCGCTATCACGTGTGTAATTAATCAATCTGCCTGTCATGGAAGATCAATAGAAAGAGAGTGGATAATTACTGTTTAATATGACCCATTAATTAGTCCTTGATCGGCAGGCTTAATTATACCTCATAGCAGCCGTTACTTATCGACGCTATAAAAAGATATTGATTGTACCGCAGACGGCCAATTTCACCACGCGCGTTTGGGTTAGGAAGTGGGATGAAAACTTGTAATGTTGATAATATTGGGAGATGAGGTATCTTCTTGAAATTAGCATACTAGCCGAGACGGGTCAAGTGCGTAATCTAAACTCATCATAGAACTGAGCAGAAATTAATTTTTTGGATGAATCAATTAAGTTGGAATTGATCGAGTAGTTCACTGACACCATCTGTATAAGCGTATTTCAAAATGGAGGTCGGATGCGATCTTTGTTTGCTATATACTCTGAAGAAAAAAAAATTGGGTTTCGATATTAAGGTGAAGACTGTTATATGAGATTGCCGATTCATTCTAGTCATAATGTTGAAATGAAAAAAAGCGTTGGAGTAATTTCACATCAAAAGGATTGATCTTAAAGATAAGCTTGAATTCTGGTTATTATAGAAAATAAATTCTCACAGAATCCAACAAAATTGAGACTGAATGTTCAAGATTAGAAATAGATAAAACGTTCCAAACGATTTTAGTAGAAAATGTATAAGGGCTGAGTAATGAGAATAGAAAGATAAGCAAATCAAGGTAAACAAAAAAGAGGTTTTTCTTTTAATTGAAGATGATTTCAAGCAAGTTTGTTTTTATTTTACTGGTTCAAACAATCAATCTACTGCAGGAAAACCAATCAAGAATGAATTATAGCCATGTTCTCTCGACATACAATTCCCATACCAGACCTGTGGATTAGCTCTATCAGGGAATCTTGTCCCAGTTCGGATGTTGATTGCAATAATTCCCCACATTTCTCTACTTTCCAGGCACGTAGCCACGGGGGGGGGGGGGGGGACGTGCCCCCCTAAAATTTCCAAGATCGGTTGAACTTTTTTGACCCCTTTTTTTGACCCCGATCGATTACATGTAGGTGCCCCCCCCCCCCCCATCCCCCCAAACATCGAACTCTGGCTACGTGCCTGCTACTTTCTGCCACTCTACACTCTTGCATTGATATTTCACTCCATGTTTTAATGTTCCCCTCCCTTAAACACATGTGCACACAATAATTAATGGTTGAAAACTTTGACACAAAATTTAATGTCGAACGCGTGGGTGGTCCCATACATTCATATTCACCAGCAGGTCTTAATAGAACCCCTCCTATTTCATCCCAAATTGAATTCCCTTTCGTCAGCTTTAGGCATAGAAGTGTGTCCCTGTATATTTTTCTCATTCTCCGAATTTGCTTTTACAGCATGATGTTGAACATAATGAATATGTTTCCTAGAACTTCCAAACCTTCACTTTTGATTGTTAATGTCCATTATTCCTTTATACGATGTGACATAAATACTACTACCAATAGTAATACTAATAAAAGTGGAGTCTTGAACAGCGCTCATGTCTGGCACACTTTGCCATTCCTGGCGCTTATAGTTATTACATACAAATATTCATTTATACTCGTCTGCGAAAAGCCTCGTATTAACGATTAATAAAAGGAAGTACATGGATGTATTAGAAGATATTAATTGTATCGATATTTAGTTAGAAAAATGTAATAAAAGAACGATAGAAAAAAATACGATAAGGGAAACTAAGGGGCATTAATCAAAATTGATATAAGTTTCTTGTCAGATGGAACAGTTTTATATGAAATTCGAGAATTCATTATCGGTAAACACATGGTGTGGAATATTAAAGCAACCATTATGGATTCAAAAAGTAAACACTTCGTAGGGGAATGGGAGCTCATCAGAAACGAAAATTAAATCCACGCACGGAAAATTTCAAATTGACTGGGAGACAAAAATGGTGAGCTCATAATTGAATCTACCCGCGTGCGTTGTCGAGGACCGCCATATACCATTACAGATTTAATTGTATCAATTTGTTTGCATTTGCTAGTCTGTCCTTTGGTGAGTGCGCCCTTATTGGAATAGATTTCCCAGGACTGTTCATCGTATCCATCCCACTCATCATCATCATGGGAATTATACGATTCCAATAATTGTTGTTGTGGTCATTTCTACGATTTTGAAGAAAAGTTAAACAATAGATACAAGTTTGCGCATACACAATGACAATAATAAAAGCCAGGTCCGTGATCCTGTTCGGGTTATTAAAGGCAGGTCTGAATGAGGTGTCATTGAATATGGAAAGGGAGATAAATGGAATACAGTAACACAATTTGACATTAACATCAGGACTACATATCAACAACAAAAAATACGATGAAATAGAATAAAGCACAATGAGGGCATCGGAAATGTAAAGCCTTGAAACACAATGTGGCAGTAACTTCTTTAACTATGACATACAAAACATTATTCTCCGGGATTCTTGTTTAGTATGTGCAAACTTGCTCCAATGTAATCAGGGTAATATTTATTAAAAAACGTTTTCGCGTTGTTCTGTGAATGTTATTCTACCTCTATTTATGTTTTAATGTTTTTCTTTGTGTGTTTTTTATCCATAAAAAACACATTATAGCAATGACTGAAAAGGATTAGAAAATAAACTTGTTATTTGCAAGCAGAATATATTTAAAGCTTATTTCACTGCATGGATGCTAATACTTAGTAATTTCCCCCGAAAATCTAAAACTAGTTGTGGTGAAAGTGGAGTTACCTAAATGTTTGAACAAAAAAAAATCGACTCCCCCAGAGCTAATTAGAATCTCATACATACAACCACTTATGACATTTACATTGTAAAAAGGCAAACAAATGGTATGAAGCCCTGGTGTGCCATAACAAAGGATGCATGAAAGGTTAAGGCCCTGGAAAGCTCGATCGGTAATGTCACCAATTTAGCGGATAATTGCACATATCAAATACCAACGAGAGAATGACAGTTAGAAAATGAGGGGCATAAAGGGCATCATGATTTATAATAAGCATGATTAAAAAATGGAGAGGGTTGATTCATATAGCATGGTCTCACGACTACACTCCAATATTTCTTCTGAATGTTTGTACTATCCTGTAAATGTACGAGAGTAGGAATCCACTCTTTTAGGAGTCATATGAAGGATTGATTTGTTTCAGAGTGGAAATCCACGCACAGAATAGTGAAATCCACTCTCCAAAGAGTAGCTCTAACTGCTGTTTGGAGTTGATCGCACTTTGATGTGGAGTGGATTCAACTCCAAACTGAAGTGAATCGTAATATTATTGCCCCCCCCCCCCCCCACACACACACACACAAAAACAAAAATTCAGGGAGAAAGTATTCCTGGTTTTTCATGTGCAGGTTGGTATTTCTTTATCAAACGCCGTACCTTGTAAAGTGTTACGTTTCCGGCAAACGCATCCTTATACATTTGTATAACACCAAACCTAAAACCTTAACAGCGTAATAAATATCTGCTAATGACACCAAAGTAGATATTGTTGGTTTGAGGTAGAGTGTGTGTGGGCCTGGGGAGAGTGTGTATGTGCGTGCTATGTGGGATGCGAGTAGGCACTTTGTGCTCGCCTGTTGACCGGCTCTCACAAATCTTGGATTGTTTGTTTGTTTGTTTCTAAAAAGCATGTGCATGCTTGTAAATGAGCAAGTAGGAGACTGACGGCTTTATGTTCTCTCCGAGGGACATGGTAAGTGATGCCTCACCAAAGGGTACTAGCTATATAATAGCGCATCGACTGGGTTTCAAACCCAGAACCTCCCGGTTACGAGACAACTGGGATCCGTTTCACAAATGACAAAATAAATCAGTGACAAATCTGCAGATAACCAATCAGAAGCAAGGATTTCACTAGCTTATAAACAAAATGTCGTGAAATGGGGCCATCACTGAGCCATCTCGCACCTCCTGCCCTATATTTCAGATGGTGACGTTAGAGGTCGGTACTCAGACGTAAATAATCATATTTGATTGATACTCGCCTGTTCGAACCAAACCACCCTCCACACCCTCCCACACCCTCACACATGGATACCCATGGACAAAGCACCCTCGCACATTCCTCCGCCCACATTTACCACATTATTTTGTCTTCTCATGTGGCATTGGAAGGCAAATTTAAAACAAATTTGCCTACCCCATCTATGTAGTAAGACTTCATTTTATGTTAAACTGACCTAGCGTATAGAAAAAATGATAAACATTTCTTAAAGCGTTTACTACAGAAGAATGGAGTAATGCCTATTGTCATTGGGACCATAAAGCGGAGTCGAAACATTACAGTCCTGTAAATTATGACTGTAATTGATTATTCAATATGCCATTGAAATTTTTATTCCGGATGCCCATTATGAAGGGAAACCTTTTGTAATGTTTAATTTATTTTCTTTTACTTTTTTACAGATATACAAAGAGCTTATATTCAAGGTAAGACCAGTTTCATACTTAACCTCTATTTAAATCCTACCATTTTCTAATATGTTGTTTGTAATTGTAATGAAAAATTACAATCTTTGGATGCACCCTAGTATTGCTAGTACCTCCGAATTGGTGTCCGTTCCCGATGTTTTCTTCTTCTTTTGCCTCGTAGAAACATCTTCTTCTTTTTTTTTTTTTTTTTTAAATGAGATCCGTTGCGCCTTTTATCAATGTTACATTTTCCTTGTGTGTTAACAGGGACTTGGTTTAATAGTTGATTTATATTCTTATTTATGTTTTGTTTTCTTCTTTGATTGCGGTAAAAAGCGGATCTACTACAGAGGTCTAATACAAATTGAAATTTCTCTCTAGGTTGTTCTTTTAAAACCTTTATAGATAATATAATTCAAAATTTCTTGGTAAAGAACAGGACATTGAATGAAACAAACCAATGTCCCTCTCTAAATACAAAACGGGCATAGTAAAGAGTGAGAGAAAGAAAGAGAGAGAGAGAGAAAGAGAGAGAGAGAGAGAGAGAAAGGGGGGAGTGATCTGATGAGAGAGAACGAGAGAGACGGGGGGGGGGGGGGGGGGAGATGAGCATTTACAAATAGATCTGCCAGAAAGAACCACACAAGCAAACTACTTCACTGAAAATTCCCTTCAGCTGACTTCGATCTTGGGTCAAGAACCAAGTCAGAAAGGAGAATGTTTGGGAGTCAGGCAATAATTGCTAGGGCTGCACAATTACCATAATGTTGTTAGCATGGATTCCCTTTCCGGGATAATCGAATTAGATTGGCCGAAACCAATCACGAGGTCTGTGACGTCACGTATGACTAGCGATTTCTTATTGTATCAGTTAAAGTGTGAGAATTCTTTGACATGAGTTATTTAGTCAACTTCGAAAATAATGTAGAAGATGATAACGAAAATAGGAACTAAATCCGAGCATAACTTGGATATTAACAAGGAAGTAACTTCAAAAAAGCGACAAGCCTGCAACAAAATGTTCAATGTAAGACATTCCTATTAGTATCAGTATGCGGTCCCTACAAATATTATTAAGATAGATTGATTGTCTTGTACAGGACGACAGTGCTTAGTTGGGATTCGAACCCTAAACCCTCCGATTGAGAGTCAAATGAATGAACCACTACACCACGGCCCTCCCCCTCATAACACTTTATTGTATCCTGAGATCCAGAAGGGCCTAAACGTCTGGCTAATACCATAGCTCCGTGGTTATATGTCTCATAAGATGGCAGAAAATTTGGTTGAAATGCCAGTACGGTCTTGGGCTGTCCTTCTTCTCTTGGGATCTAGTTTATCACTCTGCGTTCATCTCACTAACACAATCCAATTTAGTTGGGTAGGTAGCCGCTTAACTCGCGGTGCTTTTATTTAAATAGTGCGTCCTGTGCTGGCAGCTTTTCACTCACAGTCTATTCTCAAAGGATAGCCCGATGACGGGAGGAGGTGTAGATGATGGGAGTTGGGGGGGGGGGGGGGGGTTGGGGGGGGGGGGGGGGGGGGGAGGGGGAGGGGGAGGGGGGTTCCCCAACTTACTTCAAAGGAAAGAAAAGAAAATGATAAATCAAGATAATAGAGACAGAGAGAGAGGGGGAGAGAGGGAAGAGAGAGAGATAGAAGGAGAAGGAGAAGGAGAAGGAGAGAAAGAGAAAAAGAGAGAAAGAGAGAGAAAGAGAGAAAGAGAGAGAAAGAGATAGAGAGAGAAAGAGATAGAGAGAGAAAGAGAGAAAGAGAGAAAGAGAGAAAGAGAGAAAGAGAGAAAGAGAAAGAGATAGAGGGAAGGAGAGGGAGATAAGTGGGATTATGAAAAGAATAAAGGCCTCCTGTCATCTCGACCTTAACGTTTATCCAATCCGAATTGAAGACGAATCGTCTCTAAAGTAATGGTCGAACGACACCTTTGTAACATTTGATGCATTTCACTATATTATTTCGAGTGTGGATTTTCACTTCTGTAAACATAGAGGCCCGAATTCACAAAGCAAGGTTTGAGCTCAGACCAAGGTTTGAGCTCAAACCTCCTTTTGTTTCGCCAAACCTCCTTTTGTTCTTTACAAACCAGGTTTGTAAAAAACGCGTAAAACGCGTCATACGACGTACGAAAACCAAGGTTTGTCGACATACCTCCTTTGTGAATTCGGGCCAGAGAGTTTGCCCTTCTCCTGTTATCGTTCGAAATGCTGACATGCATTTCATACTCCTAAAAAGACCGTTGCACACCCCCCCCCCCCCACATACACACATAATCCCTGTGCTCCCTCTACATCTGAACCCATGCTACGCCGCTGGTGACAGGATTAGAGATATGTGTATATTACATCCTTTAAAGAGAAGGTTGAGTTCTGGGAAGAGGTGAAAAATAATTTGTGAGCGTTATCATTCTTATTATGCAAGTGTGGAAGAACATCAGATAAGACATGTCCTCTGAGAAGCATGGCTCTTCAAATGCCTTAATATTCTAAATATGTCATGTAACTCGTAAAACTCGGGGGGGGGGGGGTAGGTTTTTTACTCCACGTGTTCATTTAGTCCCATATATATCTTTCTGTGTACAGTGTTTATAACTTTACCTAGACTTGGCCAAATTTCTTATCATTTTGATGATTCCAGAACCTTGCAATACACACACATTCTTATATGCTAGATGATCAACCTTTTCTGGTCGATTTCACACCGTTTCTTTCACAATGCAATCGCATGACCAGAACTCAACTTCATCTTTAATACCATGAGCACAGCGAGGGTTGAATATTAATCTTCCTTCATCTTCATCTGAACCTTGTCTTTCAGCCGAAGCAGAACCGTGTTTAGTATACAAACGACTTTAATCACAGTTAGCATGGTTATTATGAACATGAAAGACGATCGTTCCGGTCTCAAAAAGATAATTAAATGGCGGGGTACAGTGATTTCTAATCACAAAGGGACCATATTTTAGCAGTAAAACACATAAAAACCTATTTCTGCGGTCGTTATTCTAAGAATGGATATTACTCGATTATGACAAAAATACGAGTTACGAATAGATAAGAGTGACAGGATTGACTCAAAATTAGCTGCTTTCTTCAAATATCAATAAAATATGTAGATTTTGTTGGCCAATCGCAGCAGACACAATGGTTTTATCTTAGGAAAACCTGTAATAGAACAAATTCGGTTTTTAATTAGAGAAATAATATAGACTGACCACTATGTCGACGTGCGAATCTAAAAGTCTCTAATGACGCCGCATGTGCCATTGGCATACAAGAAACTTCAGTAAGGGACCCGTCATGCCTCAGGGCGCAAAAATGGCATGGTTAGGGTAAGTGTGTTTGTGCGCGCGCGCGCGTGTGTATGTGTGTATATAGGGGGGGGGGGGGGGGGGGGGAGCTTAATCACCGTGATCAAATCATTATCTTAGAATTTAATTTTTGTTTTGTTCCATTGCCTCCCCAGAAAAAGAAAAACGTACAGAAAGTAATAATATGTAAATAAGATGGACACTTCAACGGCTGAAGTAAAGATAAAAAAGAGGTCGATGTATCTTCACGAGGGACTACTTTATGGCTTTGGGGCATAGTCGCTTTGGTAATTCAAAGTGACATGATCAGTATTAACAATGCATGTGTTTGTCATCATCCATTGCAAGCCGTGAAACACAGATGTGTTTCCGTCCCTTTTTTGCGATGCGAATCACCCAGGGACGGATTAAAATTCCATTAGAGAATCGACTTGGGTAGGAGACACTTTTATGAGATAATAATGTATTAAAATGTCGTCTTAAAGAGATTGTCATTATGACATAATGTCCCGTGTGGAGCTGTTACTGAATTCGGTCATCGGGATGATATTACACTTATAACATATTTGCACTTAGGAAAGGGCTAGATAAAGAAGATATCGTTATCATTTTTAATCGTGAGGATTATTATAATTTTTCATGACGCTGACTGACAGAAGATGTAGGTGCAGCTTTTCTTGATACCACCTTGTACACGGGTGCGACGTCAACAAATAAGTGTGCCTCTGAAGTCAGGTGCTTTGTCAGGATCACTAATAATTATATGCAAGAAAGCAGATGGGGTCCCAACTCCTACCCCTGGGGGACGCCTGATTTCACTGGGACAAAGGGTGAACTGCAGTAACGAATCCAGACAAGGTAGTGCCTGCCTCCCAGACAACTGAAGATCTATATCACAGGGGAACCATGCATGGACCCCTTAGCAGTGGGGCTAATTGTGACACGGTATTAAAGGTACCATGTCCAATTTGCTGGCCAAAACATAAAAGAGGTTAAATTCTAACGGCATTTGAAAGACAATACTAATTTGGAACTTCCCTCAAAACGAAAGGGCTTGAAAATGGCCTTTAGTGGCAAAATAACCACCTTAGGTTATCGTATTGACTCAAGTGATTGCAATCACCTAAGTAATAGTCTGATTCCGTTTCGTACTGCACAAAGATTCATTCAGTTTAATTTTGGCCCTTACAAGTAGTGGGTTATTGATGTAGACAAAATAATGTTCGTGTACCTTTCATATAGCTCATTTTATGTATGTTATTACCAAGGAAAAAGATGTCAGTCAGTCACTCAATAGCATCTGACATTGAAGTCTACAAGGTAAATGGGTTTTCTTGCATACTCTAAATACTAGGACACTTAACTGCTGATGTTTGAGTTTCACATATATACACGACATATTCATAATTCCTGCAAAGTTCTACAGAATTTGACGGTGGCTGCAAAACGGACATAGTATCTTTAAAGAGATATGGTTCATCCGGTCAAAGGCCTCGATTAATTTAATTTACAGGATGTGTCTCCTTCAGGAGTTATGTTAGTTCCACGATAAACTGAGTGCCACACGTATAATAATATTAATAATGATAATAGGATATGTTTTAGAGCTCATGTCTGTCAGACTTGACACTCCACAAACCCCTAGATTTAGAATGGCTGCCGATTTGCATGGCGCTTTAGCATGTCGCCGAATGCTCTTTATGAAATCCTGGATTGTTTCCTAGTGTCTATACACGGTAGGTAAATTAAACTACTGACTATTTGTTCATGTCTTAAGAATTTATAACTTGAAATGAATTTAAAACTTTATAAAAGCTATTTTTTCGTGACAGCTCATCAATTGTAAAAACTCATTTTGGAAAATAACAAAACGGGAATATGGACAAGAACGAGACAATTAAATATTTGTATTTTCGTACGTTAATCGTCAGTGTTCTCATTATCTGCGTTAATTTCTGAACTTTAAAACGCAATTCTCTTGGGATTTTTCTACAACTAGTAGGCCTACCCCCCAAAAAAGTTATGTGGGGGTTTATTTTTTAACTGTTATATTGATCAAGATCAAAATGGCTGTAATTTGGCTTTGCTTACTTACACAATTACATATCACTTTAGATTACGCTTCTCTTTTTGTTTTAACCTACCCTTTTTTGAAGTTTTTCTCTAATTTAGATCATAGGATATTGATCGAGCGGCTTTGCCATTTCATATTAAACACTTTAATATTAAATGAGATCACACAGTGTCGATGGGCTTTACTTACATATTAACCAGGCCTTTAGATTGGGGTTAACACCAGACTTTGGTTTGCTCCTGCTTGTTATACGAGCCCACACCACACCCACCACCTGTACATGTGTGTGGGTGAGATAAGGGAAGGGAGATTGGTGATCGGTGTCTCTTAACATATAACCAGGAAGCACGTAGAGCAACCCAAACTCAAGGTGAATCGTAGAGGAGGTCGTACGCTTAACCCGATATTGGAACATGCTGTGCTTTAGAGAAATTTTAATTACACTGAAAATCTAAGTTTAAAAAAGGTAATACAGCGGATGGCGAAGACAGGAAACAGGGTCACAATTGTGTCCAAAGATCTCCCCGGAAAATCAAGATAAATGATTGGAAAAAAAATCAATAGATCATTTTGTAAAATTAAACGAGAAATGTGCCAAGATATGGTGGTTACAGACGAGGCCGATTAGGTAAGTAACTACCCGGAGGACAAACATAATAAAGCAAACACGAATTCAACTAACAAACAAAACCACAATTACGAAAGCTGTGGAAATGTACAAATTCCAAAAAAGTAATTGAAATATTATCGAATATAAACGTTATTAATTATTTCTAATATCTTCAAAAGCATTCAATTAGCATGAGCACTTGTATTATTCTCAAAAAATCTGAAGATCTTTATTTTCGATGATGATATCTACAAGTAAAGCACTCCAAAACCGCGGTGTATCTCCGTAGCACTTTTGACATCTACACGTGTATTGAGAGGAAAACATGAAAGGCAATATCCCCTAGGCCTCTCTGTAGCGTTGTAATTGAGGGTATGTAGGTTAAACTATACGTCAGGCAGTACCCCTCAAGCAAAACCAACTTCTATTTAGAACACCCCCGTCAACAATTTCACTCATTTGCCTAAATTTTCCCCATCGTTTGCTCTTATTTCGTGCCCATGTCCCAGAGCAAGATACAGATTTAACCTGCACTTGAAAACGGCAATGAGCTGATTGGCAAATATCTATGGCTGTATTTAGAGGTTTGATGGCGCATTATGAGAAGCAGACGTAACGGTTGAAGGTTCGGAACTAGATCAAAGCCCTAGAAATTGTTAAAAACGCAATAGACCTGAGTGACGATACTAGCCTATCTGCACTAGTTTGGCCAGGAGAGATTAGACCTCCCTGCATTGAATTTGCACTGATTGGAATTAAACTGAAGGACAATGGCAGTGGTAAAAATATGTAGGGAGACAGGATAGCATGATTCTTAACCAAACCACATTCCAGACTTTTGACCCCCCCCCCCCCAAAAAAAAAAAAAAAAAAAAAAAAAAAAATATCAAGGCGGACATATCGAACAATTAATATCACTAGAATTTAGCCGAAACATGATGGAAAACACCTGTTACTCGCAATAAAACACCTAAGAAAGGATATTTCATCGTTCTCACTCATTTGAAGTCTATCGTCAATGGCCGAAGTTTTTAAACATACACAATGTATCCAAAAATTTGTCCTTATACAAAATCATTCTAATTGTATGGTTACAATGTGAAGTCTCGCTTTTATTCTTTTTTTGTTTTGCAGAAATTGAAAGTGATGCATCATAATAGAATAAAGCATTAATTACGTCAATCGGAACACGCTTGCCGTGTGTCTGCATAAAATATGTTCGTTTTAACTTTCAGGAGAAAACACACATCTAAATATTTCATCGTTTTGTTTCGCTTTGTTTTGTATTGTTCTTATATGCATTGCGTTTTTCTGTTTTGGTAACCTATTTTTGTCATGACTTTGTAATCTGGTTCTTACCTTTATATTTTGATTATATATGAATAGGGCGGTCATTAATATGGGTCACTTCCTTTCTTGCTGCCACCTACCAAACAACTCTTATATTGTTTCACAAATGTATATACATGTATTCTATTTTTGTAATGTAATAATGTATAATTCTATGTATGTTATTTTTAATTGTTTTGGTGAAATAAAATTGAATTCAAATTCAAATTCAAATTGAAAGTACTTGTTGCTGGTGATGGTGGTGAAACTTCAAATATAAAGCGCAGCCAAATGGCGTAAACAATGCCACCTGTTTATCCAAGCGTGAACACATTCCACACAAAAATGATACCAAATGATTTGGGATAAAACACTCTTTCATAAGATGTATAATAATTTGCTAGTCATAGATGACTTTTAAAATAATAGCAATTTTCTAGGTGTAAACTTTTTTTTGACTCACACGGTATATCTTCTTTAGGTCGGCCACCAATATGAGTTACTTCCTTTCTTGCTTCCACCTACCCAACAACTCTTATATTGTTTCACAAATGTACAAACATGTATGCTATATTTGTAATGTAAGCAAATATACTTTCATGTATGTATTATATTTTTTAATTGAGTTTCGTGAAATAAAACTGAATTAAAAATCAAATTGAAAGTTCTTGATGATGGTGATGGTGGTGAAACCTCAAATATAGAGCGCAGGCCAATGGCGTAAAACCGCGCATGCAGTCACGGCACAAGACATACCTGTCTGCCCGTTCAGCGGATTCATACACGCTGACATTTGAAAAAAGGAAACGCATAGTTATCGGATATCACTGCTAAATATACGCATTCTCTATTGAAAGCCAGCCAAGCTCCAAACCATCCAAATGTAAACTTATAACGTAATATATTCAGCGAACTCCACATCCCATTCCACCCCCACCCCACCCCCGGTTCTCTTCCGATCTTGATCTCATTCTCGCGCCTTTTTCATCATCCTTCTTCCCTTCCCCTGCTCGCCTTCCTGTTCTATTTTCCACTTTCTTTTCGCCTCTGTGCACCACTTTCTGTTAATCTTATTTCTGTATGTACCCTAATATTACATGCTCCAATAGATACTATAATGTATTCTCATCTTTATTATGTGCGTTTAGAGAAACACAAATGAGTAACATTCCTTAATTTCCTAGTCATTAAGTAAATTCGTTGATAACATCAATAAGCATGTTCATGCAAAAGTGAAACATAAATCATGTTATAAATCATTATGAAAGTTGCCTCTTCGGAATTTGCGTAAAGAAGTATCACGTTACAGGATGCAATGCACTTCGGTTAGAATAGATAGCCTGCATGGTATTAATGGTTTGTTATTACATGCAATATGAATAAAACATTTTCTGAACTAAAGTACCTCCAATATCCCCTTATTATGAGTGATATCATATCGCGTGTCGGTGGGGGGAGACTAGCCGTCGTGACCTTTATTGTTTAGAACCTGAAAAGAAACGCTCGTCACATCAATTTGATCCAATCTGTGATCATTATTCAATCCATTACCATGCCTATCCCACTCATATATCAAAATTAACCTACTGTTGATTATACTCGAGGCTCTAAAATTAGACCATTGTATTCATAACACGCGTCGCTATGATTACAATTATGTATTTATTCATATGTTTAGATGAACCCCTTCAGGCTTACCTGTCGTTTCATTTAGACCGTAATCAATAACGAAGCCTGCATCAGATCTAATTGTCTATTCGGGAAAATGCCGAATGGGAATGGTCATTTTTGCTGTCTCCTACTTTATATTGGATTATTTGAGCCGTTTGTATAGGATGGGCCCTACTGTTGATCAAAGGTCAGAAGCGGGCAAAGCCATCCATATACAGAGTTTGGCCAACGCTGTTCTACATGTGGGTGGACACATACGGCGATTGTTGCTTTGTTGGGCAATACAAAATAAAAGAATATGCGCCATGCTGTGTCGAACTTATACCAAGTTGGCCAAACTTTGTGTAAACATAGCTCTAGAATAGGAGGGGGCGAGGCACCATTCTTCTTTCATGGAGAATGAAATGTGAAGGAGAAACCTTGGTAAGACTAGAGGGGTGAGGAATCGAAAGGGAGCACACATCCCCTTCTTATGTTGCCTTCCCTTTTTATCTCGTTTATTTTCATATTAATATTCATATTCATATATTTATTAATTATTATATTTTGAGGGGGAGGGTATTATGCCCTTTCTCCTCATCATGTCTTCTGAAGCCACTTAATTGTTGCCAACCTGAAGCGTCATACCTATACATCATCTAACTCTGAGATGAAATCTTCTATCACTAATGAATGAAATAATATGCAACAGAGACTTTTTTGCTATATATAAAACTATTGATCCTGTATTATTGATCATGAAAGGGAAGACATCTTCAAATCCAATTTAATTGACTGCATTGCAGTTGGATATTTATTATTTTAAAAATAGCTGTGGTGGTTTCCATTATCAAATGCCCTCTGGACGCGAGACATCACATTGGTTGCGTCATTACCAGCGCTATCATGCAGCCTATTTTGGCATTTAACCTTTGCACCCGTAATTTGTAGAAATTATGTATCCATCAGTTTGCATTCACCCTGTATGCGACGTCATACTTACAAGGAGCATCAGAGACCACGCTACTGACGCAGTTTTACGCCAAACTAATGACGCGTTGAATGCAACAGGTACCACCGACAGTATAGAGAGCCGCAGTGTGTGCAACAGTTTTCCATAGTGCAATTACTCCTCGCGGACGCCCCCTCCATTTCAGAATCCTACAGCCGAAACCGAGTACATGGGGATATCATTTTGATATTGGTTGCTCAAAATGAAAAGAGCGTCATTACTCTCGAGTATAAGGTTACCGAGGAGCGCTATCGCCTGGGGCTAGATGTGTAGTTAGTATAGTTTCCCTTGCGACTAGACACCATCTTATTTCAATAGCGGTCAATGACTCGGGTTAATCTTCCATTATGTCAATGTATGCACTGTAGCTTGAATCCAGTCTGTGACGTAGGGTGTGAGGTCACAATGAAGAGGTGTCGTTATTGAGTAGAATGGTTTGAACACTTGTCGCAGGTCATGGGTCCGAGACCTTTTAACAGGTCTATGACGTACAGTGTAAGGTCGTCTTTAGAGGTGCTGTTATTGAGGCTAGTGGTTTGGACACTTGTCGCAGGTGATGGGTTCGATAAATTTAAGAGATATGTAATTAGGGTGTCATGTTATTCTCTGTACACACCTGAAGACTAAAGTACTCTATATAGTGCGAACATCCGTGCAGTTCCCGATGTGCTTTTACAGAATAAAGATAATTTACCTGTGAAACGAATCACCGTTTTATGTCAGCCATGAACAAAATAGTATACACAATCATTTCATTTCCCTATAATTCAAATTTCGATTAGCCATAATCAAACGAAGTTTTTTCAAGAGATCCAGCTGTTGATGTGGATTTTTCTGTTTCATGTTAAGCGATTGTATAAAACAATACTCTATATCACATCATAACGATTACATAGAATCTGTGGCTCACTAGCTTCTGAATAGCCAGGATAAGAAACTGTTTTTTGCGGTTGGAAACCAATAGTGGTTTCATGTCTTCGATGAACAATAAACCGCAGGGATGATGTTATCTTCCTATAATAGTTATTTCGATTACTCAGAGCTCTATGAAATATGTCTGTGTATAATATGCAAGCTTTGGTTAATGATAATTGATATAATCATACATAACAGGAAGTCAATACAAACAGCAAGGGAAGCGTGAAAGCGTTTATCTCCAAGCAAAACATACATTATGTATGTTTGCTATTGCAGGCTTTATTTCTATGCTTTTTCTTGGGTGACATATTTTCATTCTATCAGGTTTAAAATACTCATTGCTTTACGTTTAATGCAGGAAGATGCCAAAGTATATCATAAAAAGTGTGTTCATTACTTAGTTCATAATAAAATTTAAACCCTAAGAAGTAATATTTATTTCATTATTACTTTAATTTTGTATTCAATAATCCATTGATTTTCCAAGTAAAAAGTATCAATACAAACATTAAATTGAAAATCTAACTGATTGAATTTTATGTTATATGTAGTTTTTTTTTAACTTTTCGTTCTCTTTAACCAACAATTTGTACCAACTGACAAGATTTAATATTAATAAAATATTTTGGTTATGGTGATCGATGGCCTTTTAAATGTCTTTATTGCAACTGCACTGTAAGTCTTGTTATTACAAATCAAATAAGGAACTAAAAGCGATCAGGTCGTTTTGGACGGACGTGACATTTTATTCAGTAAGGAAAGGGCACTCTCAGTTATCTACTCTTAAAGATATAGCTGAGTACTGGGACCCGTTTCACAAACTTTTTTTTTTCAATGACAAATTACAAAAAATACGTGACAAATCTGCAGATAACCAATCAGAAACAAGGATTTCAGTAGCTTATAACAAATACTGCCAATTATCACTGATGACAACTTTTGTGAAACGGGCCCAGGGTCAAGCTATTAAAATGTGAAATAAACTGTCTAGGAGCTTGTTGGGAAGATTGATTCGGCAAGACTAGATATTTGATTTAGTGGAAACTAAACAGAGAGGGTTGAGAATTAATATGGTCAAAATAAGAAATCAACGCAGTTTTCCTGCGAGTATTGTACTGAATACAGACATGCGTATGTGGGAGTACGCACACATGTGACCATTGTTTCCTGTCATAATATAACAGCATTTCAAGAGCAGTCCTTTTCATGGGATAAGATATCTAACAAATTATTTCATCTTTAATATAACTCAAATTTCTCTTTAATAAAGGCATCGTTTAACAATGTTAAATCTGAGATACACGGCCCTACGTGTTATCAGTTTCTGTGATATGATGCAATATTGAAGCCCTAAAAAATGCGCTTCCAAACAATCATGAAGTGCCTCACAAAACTAAAAAAATGCTTGGGTGACCGGTTTTACCATACTCATTTTCCCCAGTAGACTGTAGTGTTATGAAAACCGTTAGGAAAACCGTTAGGAAAACGGAAAATGAAATTTCGATTTTCAATCATAAATATCTTGATAATCAGACAGGCGATCGGCTTGTTAATGGCATGGGATTCCTGATTGACTTAAAGGTTAATAATTATGATTGCAGCATGAGCTAAAAGCCAGGATTTCGTTTCAGAATCTGAGGCAACGTTACCGAGTCACTTTAAATCTTACGCTATTTTCCCTTCAGGAAGTAGGGAGGGGTAGTTTTAAATACCCCTCATTCCTTTCCAGACGAAGCCATATCCACTTGTACGATCATGATATTTTCTAATCCCCCAAAATTGACAATCCTCTTTCAAAAGAGTGACCTTTAGAAAACGTCTTCATCCAATTATCGAAAATTTGTCAGCGAGGTAATTTCATTTTTCCAGATTCAATTTCGTTTCATGAACCTTTATGGTGCAGCGCAGATTTTACGACGATCTTTCTTCCGTGCAAGCTGTTCTAGCAGATATTGTTAACAAGTTTGAATGTGTTTTTGTATTTAGTAATGTTCTTATGACGTCATTATGTAAGTTGTTTCATTATGTCGTTTTGCACCTCTCTCGCACGATACGTCATTCCTCATTCTCACTGTCTATGCATCATACTTTGCCGCCTTAGCATATATATCCTTGATTGTGCGTACACATGCGTGTAACACACTCTTAGAACTTTAAAAATGATTTTTTTTTTTTTTTTTTTGCTATCATCATTTTAACAATCAATATTGATGTTGCAAATATTACCAACACATCGTTTATGAAATAATCAGTAGTATTGCTATCAAAACGGCGCATATATATTCTGGGATATTTTCGTATATGTAAGTGTGACAGAGTGTCATAATCTTATCTTAGCCTTCTGCAGACGTCTCTATCTTTTTCTGTTCTTTCAAAGGCAACCATCTGCATTGTACTGTTCATGTCAAGGAATGAAGATATTGACATAGCACAATATATAAATATATAGTTCAGGTCTAGATCTAGTGTTGGGATTTCATTGTGGTAGATACAGTCTGGAAACGATTGGAAAATATAGATAATGTTTTTGATTGTAGCATATTACGATAAAGAGTATTGTGTGAGGTTTTGGAGTCATGTACATGAGGAAGAAAATGAAATAAGTCTTTAAATATGTGTATATGGGACTACACATATAGAGTTGAGTCCAAACACCTTATTTATTTCGTGTCATATATTGGGGCACTTGAAGAGCAATCCATTTCAGGAGAAATTTTCAACGATTTTAGTTCACACCGACATAAGAGGAATAAAGTCGACAGTTTTCTTTCTATGATATTCAACGAAAATTCTGGAACATGTTATTTTCACCTGTCCCAGAACTCAACAATTTTTCTTTAAAACATGCATATATGGAATATTCATATAGTTATCCAGAATAGACAGACTCACGAGTTGAGGACCAAATCAAGCGATCAATCCATCTAACAAAGTGTTCTCTTTCTTCGGCTGGTTGCAGAGCGGCAAACCGTAGATGAGAAATTGAATAAACCGGTATGGAGGAGCATCAAATATTCATGCAGAGTCATTAAGTTTTGGTCATGGAGTGATGCACCCTTTCATTCATCCGGTAAGATTAATGAGGGTTCCTCACGCACCCCATACCTGGACTGGTATGACCCAATTTCATTAGGTAGTTACAGAGAGAGAGAGGGGGAAGAGAAAGAGAGAGAGAAAGAGAGAGAGAGAGAGAGGGAGAAAGAAGAAGAAGAGAGATAAAGTGAGAGAAAGAGAGAGAGAGAGAAAGGAAGAGAGAGAGAGAGAGAGAGAGGGGGGGAACAGATATAGAGAGAGGCATAGAGTGAGTGGTGGGTGAGAGAGAAGGTGTGGCAGACAGAGAGATATACGGAGAGTGGAGAGATACAGAGACAGTCGGTATGGGACGAAAGAGAGACAGAGAGAGAAAGAGATAGACAGAGAGGGAGAGAGCGGGTGCTTGTGACCATTTTTATACTTTCAAAAGGCTAGGCGCACCTGATTAATCTTTTGCAATGCTATGAACATGATGAAAAACGCTTTTTGATCCCATTACGTGAAGGACAAGTTTGTGAATATGTCATCTAACTTTCATTGTACATGCTGTACACGACACGCTATTTATTCGGGCTTGATTGCACCAAACAATTCAGTAATTATTGACAAAAGATCTAATAATAGGTCGTTATAGAGAATATACACCTAGTTTGATGGTTAACCAACGAAGGTTGCTAGAATTAACAGTAATCATGCTTAATATACATTCCGTATATGAACTTTGAGTGAAGCAGGTCATAAAGGTTTAGTGTCAAGTATTCTAAAAAGTCAGGCTTGTTCTTTTATTCTAATCGGCCCCTGTACCTTTACCATTTAAGTTTTCATTATCAATACGACAGTCCTAGATTTTGTACACGGTTATATCAGTGTCTTGTGAAATTTGAAAATAGAAAAAGTGACTGCAGTTCTTTTTGCTTTAATTCAAATTGGATAAAGACTTCTCGCTCGGGTTATCATGATAAAGTTTATTTTTTTCTTCCATTAATTGGATCGTGGAGCGCCAGGAGTGTTACAATTGACAGACATGAGTGCTACGCAAGAACCCTCTTTCATAATTATTTTTATTATCGTTCTTTCTGTTTTGTTTTTAACGGGGGAATATGGCAAACCCCTATGTGAAACGAAATCCTTGGTAATTATGATGATAAAGATATCCAATCATAGTTGAAAGTAAATATCAACTTGACAACATTAAAAAACATAAACAAACTAGTACAACTTATTATTTCCCCATCTGAGCCTGTCATGTACCGTTGCTCGTCATTATTGTTTTAGTATACTGAATTCGTGTATTTTATGATTGTTTTATTTCTTTATTTAGAATAGTACTAAATCGTGGGCGTATCCTCGTATGTAATGCATATTGCCGACCGGTCTGTTTCAATCTTAAGTGTTCGTTCCCCGAGGCGCACACACATCCGACGTGCATCCCCAGACGCACAGACATTCGTACTCTCTAAAAGCAGAGGGGTGCGAATCACCCCCCCCCCTCTCTCTCTCTTTCTCTCTCTCTCTCTCTCTCTTTCTCTCTCTCTCTCTCTCTCTCTCTCTCTCTCTCTCTCTCTCTCTCTCTATATCTCTCTCCCTCCCAGTAGATGAATGCATGGATACACTGGGTTCGTACACCATGTAAAATTACCCATGTGATGGATTATTGGAATTTAAATATTTATGATTTAGCAATCGCAAAGAAATTGGAAACCGAGAGATACAGTTTATGAGGAAGTTCAATTGATTAGATAAATGATAATATGAATACAGCATCGAAAGCAGGGTAACAATTGGGAGCACCAGGAGTGTCAACTCTGATGGATGTGAGCTTTATACAAGAACCCAATATTATTATTATTAACTTTTGATTCAAAGCCATAAAAAAGGACACCAAATGCATAAAATAAAGGGCAGAAATGTATTCACATATTGCATCTAATTTTGTTATAACCACAGTGCATTTGACGCCTGGTATCGTAAAAAGGAAAATAAGGCTTAAAATCCCTAAATTTGTGGTAAGACATTGAAAGCTTAAATTCGCTTTTTTTTTTATTAATATGATAATATGTCTCTTTCTTGATGCTTGATGTGAAGTGGTCTAGTGGATAAATCAACGAACAGCGGTTCACGTGGTTCGCCCCTAATTCGCGCCATGACAAAATTATCATTTAGGAACGTATTAATATAAATTTGCCAGTCTCAAACTAGGTGAGGTAAATGGGTACCTGGAAGGGTTCAATTCCTTGAAATGCTAGAGCGCCAGGGTATTAATCAGGAGCTCCAGGAGTGTCAATTCTGACAGATATGAGCGTTGTGCAAGAAATCTCCATTATTATTATTTTGTTTAATTTTATAGTGCATTACGGAAGAGACCTATTGGTATCTCGTATTATTATATCAATGTTCTTTGGAATTTTGTTTTGTAATCCATGTTCATTTCAGTTTTTAACTGCCAGACACAAAGATCTTAATAAGATCCATTTATCTATTTATCTATCTATCTAAGATTTGTTTCTTTACTTCAAAATATTCTAAAAGCGCCTTTACTTAACAGCTTACTGTACCAACATTTCAACACATGCACGTATTTTTTCTCGAATTGCCTTTTCGGATATCTATTCCATAAAAGTAAATGTTTGTATAATGGTCTCCCATTTACGGATTCGTTGGTTCGCCGTTGGCATTGCCATTCGTGCAAAAGAGATGCACCAAACAACTATCTGTATTTGTGGGTCTGGCAACTACGGATTCTTGAATAGAAAATATATGTTGGCACCATGTTGTTGTCTGACCTTAAAGCCCCTATAAGGGATTTGCAAGCCCTCAGATTGAATTTTTAAAATGTATCTATAGCAGCAGCATGAGTTTATGAAAATATTGAACAGTTATGTTTTAGACTCGGCTTGACTTTCAACCAAACGAGATAATGTATTTAGGACTTGCGTTTAATCTGTCATGTTGTATTGAGAAACGTCTCTCTAGGCAAGAGCCCTATTTGTTAGCGATGTGAAGGCTACTTAGTGATTGAAGTCTGAGTAGTATGTTTCTTTATTGATGGTTGGTAGTGATGAGATTTGCTCAGTAAAGTGAGATTGTTTGCTCAAGCTTGCACGGACCGGCAGGAATGCCCGGATGAAACCACCTCAGAGGAGATACCGAGACAAACATGTCAAACGAAATATAGACGTCATCAATGGCCAATCAGGGATTATCTTGGCTTGCAATTGGGGGAGAGGGGGGGGGGGGGTTCCAAACTTACCTGACCTTACGAGGAATAAAATATGAATACAAATTTAATTAAAAAAGATAGCGAAAGAAAGAAAAGGATATAACGAGATTTTCCCGTGTGGTAAATACATGTATTAGTCAGGAGACAAGGAGGAGAAATCTACACGAATAATGGAACCTTTTACAGGCATAAGGGTACACCCAACAAGCTCCTCCCTTCCATACTAGACATAGAAAAGAAATGAGAAGGAGAAGAAAAATGCATCTCTCAATACAACACCCTCTTTAAACAACCCCCCCCCCCCCCAAACAAAAACAAAAAGACAAAAAAGGGAAACAGAAGAAAGAGAATAGAATATTGAACAAATCCCCTTAAAGTGACTCGGTAACATTGTTGAAGGTTGAAGATAAACTATTATTGTGTCACTTTTGTATGAAATGTTTCTTATTATAGTCCTAATCCTTTAACTGTACCAACTCTCTTACATGCAAAAAATCCTTTAACATTCTGAAAACCACAAAGATATTCATAGTTTTCTTTGAAGGTGTCACTGTGCGTCACCCTCTAATTGTAATTCTCCCAACCATATTTAAATTCTCCCAACCGTTTTTTCATGAAAACAAGACATAAGCTTAGTCCTTTAAAAATCGTTCAACTCTTAAATGTCTGGAATAATATATACAACAAATTCATTGCTTTGTGTTAATTACATCTAAAATGTAATTTAATTGTAATAATATATTGGAAGAATTAAGGGATCGATCAGAAGAGTTTTTTCCAATTTGTATCAATATATTAATAGTCCGTTTTCACTCAATCTTTCAGATTATTTTTAATTGTACATTTAGCATTGAGGTCCAGCGCTCAAAATTCACGGGGGCGATGGGCGATTCGCCCTCCATAATCGCCCCCGTCAGGTTGCCCACGGGGGCGATTGCATAAAAAATCGCCCCGTGGAATTATACAAAAAAGATTATCTTTTCTTGTATAACTTTAACACAATATTGAGTATCAATTTTCAAACCTTAAACCAATAAAATGGAACTTAGATAGCGCTTTCCCTCCCATCTCTATGAGTATTACCGATACAAACAACGGAAGCTCGCAGTGCACAGCTAATGCGGCCGTCATACTAAGCCGGTAGTAAGTACCGGTGTGCACGCTGACGCCCAATATCTGCTGGAGCTGGAGACGATCGCGCAAGGACTGAAACATGGAGAAGTTTTTCGTCGTGAAAAGTGTGAATCCTCTGAAATCTGGTTGTTCTAAAAGACCAGCAAATAATGTAACTCGACCAATAAATCAATATTGAGAAGAAGATCAGCAAAGATGTTGCAGGGGTGGATCTAGGCGGTTTAGGGGGTTTAATCCCCCGATCCCTCTTGGGCTGCCAAGTGAAAATGTGATGTGCATAGAAAAATGCTATCATGTGTCCAGACCTACACAGTAGTAGTAGATTTCAGTAGATGCCAGGAAAACATCACTAACGGGGGTTCAAAATAGCACCAAAAAATCGCCTCGCCGCTTCGCGGCTCGTGGACGATTCTCCACATCGTATCTGGTTTACCCCCCCCCCACCCTTAGCAAAAAGCTAGATCCGCCCCTGTGTTTTGGAAGGATATGGTAAAGACTAAAAGTAAAGAAAGAATGTAAATACGGTTGCTCCGAATAATGAAGAGGACATTATGTGCAGAACGGGAAGAAATGGAGAGAATGTCATCACGGGCAGGCACGGATCCAGGATTTCTTAGGGGGGGGGGGGCAAATTTGAAATTATGTGAGCCAAATATTGGTACGTAATGGTGACCAGCATTGACGTAATAGGGGGGGTGCAGGGAGGGGCGATTTTCCCACTCCCTCCTCCGCAAAGCGCCAAAGCTTTGACGTTTCATTAAATCATTAGTGAAAGAAGGCGATTCGTTGCCCGTTCTCGAAAATAACCCTCGTCTGAATTCAGTTTACCCCCCCCCCCCCTCTTGCACGAAGCGCGGAAGCTTTGACGTTTCATTACAGTATTAGAGAAAGAAGACGATTCGTTGTACCGTTCTCGAAAATAATCCTCGTCTGAATTCAGTTTACCCCCTGCCGCGCAAAGCGCGGAAGTTTTTACGTTTCATAAAATCATTAGAGAAAGAAGGCGATTCGTTGCCCGTTCTCGACTCATAAACTTCGTCTAAATTCAGTTTCCCCCTCTAGCGCGATATGCGGAAGCTTTGACGTTCCATTGAATTATTAGAGAAATAAGACGTTTCGTTGTACCGTTCTCGAAAATAATACTCGTCTGAACCCGTCCGCGCAAAGCGCGGAAGCTTTGACATTTCATTAAATCATTAGAGAAAGAAGACGATTCGATGTACCGTTCTCGACGGTATTTCCAGATGTCATTTCAGCATTATGTGTAAACCACCGTTATGGAATTAGAAGTAAACCACGTTTGAATTTTATTTCCCCCGAGCCCCCTCACCAATCAGTACGCCAGTGCCCCCCCCCCCCTGATTTACACTTTGTTGGCAACTGATCTCCCCTGCGTTTTTTCTTTCTCTTTTTTGTTGTTCTTTCCCTTTCTCTCCTCTTTCCCTTTCCTTTCCCTTCCTTCTCTCCTTCTTTTAGGTTTTCTATCTCCCCTTCTTTTCACCCTTTTTTTTCTTCTTCCTCTCTTTTGGTTCCTTTTAGCTCTCATTTTTTCATTTTCCTTCCTTCTCTCTTTTTTTTTTAGCGGGGGCGGGGGAGGTAAAGGCCTTTTGCCCCACCCCCATCCCGATCCGCAACTTGTTGGCGGGAAAATTGTAACTGATATCCCCTTTCTTTTATTTACTTCTTTCTCAATTTTCCTTCCCTTTATTTCCTCTTTAGTGACTGGTCCCTCAGAAACTAGTGCTAAGCCAGTCACAGAGAATTCATGATTTCAACTGATGCCTGTCAGTGCATTGTAAATTTGATTTTTTCTTCAAATTTCATTTAAAAATCTTTTCATATTGAGAAATATGGTGCATTGGCGTATGGGCTATGGTTGGAGCGTTGGATGCGTTGAAGAGCGTTGGTGTATTATGAGGATTTATCACATTCATATTCTGAATATTTTCAGCGAATTGAATAATATTGAAATATTGATTGATTGAATAAAAAATAATGAAACAATATGGTCTGAAGGTCATATATCTTTGAATGTTAGAAAGTTTCATCCACCATCGTGTTGTTGAACACTATTTGCAATTTAATTTTAATGCGGTGACTTGTCGGTTACGAGCAGAAGGTCATTTCAGGCTTCTATATTCTATAATACTATCAACAGATATCTGGATAGAGACATCTCGTCACATCAAGCTACGAGAAAGTATATCATCATCTTACAGAATTCTACTCGAACACCGCATCGAAATTCTTTTTACCCTTTGTTTCTTCTTCCTCTTTTTTGGTCCCTTTTAGCTCTCCTTTTTTCCTTTTCCTTCCTTCTCTCTCTTTTTTTTAGCGGGGGCGGGGGGAGGCAACAGCCTGGGAGGCAAGGCCCTTTCGCACCCCCCGATCTCCTTCTTCCCCCTTTTCTTTTCTTCTTCCTCTTCTTTCTTTCCCTTTCTCTGCTCTTTCCCTTTCCCTTCTTTTCCTTCTCTCTCTCTCTCTCTCTCTCTCTCTCTCTCTCTCTCTCTCTGTCTTTTGCGGAAAGGGGGGGGGGGGGGCAAGGCCCGCTCACCCCCGCTGGATCCGCGCCTGCATCTACATTATATCTACTAACGTTAGACCCTAATAATGGATCTAGAAGATTGATTGACCTGGTCTCAGTGACGGGTAAACTTTTTTTTCTCACTTACTAGGTCTATAACCATGAAAACCGTCTAATTTTACTTTAGATTTTTAAACAGTAACAGTTACGACCTAAATTAGGCCTAAGGCCAAGGGCTGTACTCTACATTTTAATAACAAATTTAACTTTAACGTAAGACTTAACTTAAACTGTTGTTTCTCTGTGATACAAGTGGGATGTGAACACTTTTTTTTTCAACAGCAAAAAAAAAATATATATTTCCCCCTTTTTTTTTTCCTTCTTTTTTCTCCTTCTTTTTTCCCCTGGATCCGCCACTGATCACGGGGATAAAAGTATTCAGCTATGTAACAAGTAAATTTCTAAGAGGGAAAATGCCGACTTAAATAAATGATAATGATAAAATACTAAGGAATTTTGGAGTTTCATGGGTACCAATTCAATGGAAATTTGTATTAAAAATAAGAGCCCCCGTGGACAAAAAATTAATTTGAGCCCTGTTGGAGTCACTTCCCGGCTAAGCACAATTTCCTCTCATCTGAATAATGTTACCAAGTCCCTTTAAGGTGCCTTTCTGTTCTTGTTTCTTTTACCCTGGATGAAGCGGGGACAGGAGATATATGCACACATATCTAAGCACAGTTTTCGTTGTATATTTAAGGCTGAGATTATTCGGGAAGCCCATGCTGCCATGTTCAGAATGTATAAACACCCCCTCCAAACCGCCACTTGCCGTTCTGAATGTTTGTGAAGCGCCACGAGTGTCGAGTCTGACAGACATGAGCGCTTTACAAGAACCCACTATTATCATTAATATTTTCTACACACCATCATAAATAAGATGATGAGCTATTTCAAAAGTTCTTAGACAAACAATACTGACAATCCCGAATCGTTATTCATGTTAGCAATCCCTTTTTAATAGTACGTACTTTTTTTCTTTTTTTAAATATTATACGACTATTTTTCCGATATGCGACAGGACGACATATAATTATGTAAAAGCTGCTTTTTAACCAAACTTTAAGATGGTAAATTGAAATGTAAACACGTCAGCTTTGGTTGAAGACCTCAAGAAACGACATGTTTCAGGCAACCCTTGTTGATCTAATTCAAATGTTCTCCTTATGTCTTTTAAAGACGTTTTAAACAAACATGTATAGTATACAGGTTCGTATATACGTTATGTAATTGATTGTCGCCATTAATGGAATCCTTTGGGAATTTCACGATGATGACTAAAAGGGTCACGGAAGACTCAATTTCATCAAATAAATTGATTTACTAAGCTGGTTGAGTTATCTTGGGATTACATATGGCCACTCCAACTCGTAAATTTATTCCGTTTTTATTGGAAAAGGATCTTGATCTAGTTATTTAGTATGCCTAGCAAGCTGAGGGGAAGCAGATCGTGCCCCCCCCCCCTCCATTCCTTGAAGAAAGTGCGACGATAATCATAAAAGTGAATTGAAAAATCAAACAAACATTAGTTTTAAGAAATACAACAGCAAGAACTAATGCAAACACAGTTCAAATGATAAATATCTGGTATTCACGCATGCTGATTTTTAAATTTGGCGTATTATTTTCGTTACTGCAACAAATTAACTAAAAAATGGTATGTATGTGACTGTTCATAAATAGAGAGAGGGAGAGAAAGGGAGGAAGAGATATACAGAGAGAGAGAGAGAGAGAGAGAGAGAGAGAGAGAGAGAGAAGATGGGGCTTTTTCGCAATTGTTGGATCGATGTATTGAGCGCTATATAAACACGGAATATTATTATCAATATAACACTATATACCGATACAAAACATTCAAATTGACAGACAGAACTGATCAGAACAAATCGGCGAAAAGTCAGAAATATTTGAGTAGGCATTTAAATACCATCTGTAGAAGAAATACCAAGTGGGAAAATATTTAATCCTAACAAAATCGATCCGTCTGTGGTATTGATGTCCGTATTCGCTTTTTAAAGAGCTATGCAGGCTCAGTGTTTCTTTTACTTCGATGGAAGCTGAAACAGAAACCTCACGAATTACTTTTAATGCTTACTAGTACTCTTTACAATCCTTTGTTAAGGTTAAGTTTCATTTGTTTTACATTCATATCATATGTAGCAGCCAGGATATTCTAATTTCTGAATTATGTATTGATTAATTGTGGAAACGGGACTTGACAGTGTTTGATTGCCATCATTTACAGCTTACTAAGTCAACAATTGGACGTTTCGCGATGTGACGTCATTCTGAATATGACGTCACACGGTTGCCCCATATTTCTGTTATGTTCGATTGAGATTTCAAAGGAGGAAATAAGAAAAAAAGTGAGAGGCGGACGGAGACAAAGTTATAGCGAAAAGGTGTTAATACCTTAATGTATGTAGATAATCAAAGTGCTCATTGTTAAATAAAATGTCATTTCAATACATGACGTTTGCGTTATGTGCAAAATAATGTTTATAAATTGAGGGCTTCATTTTATTATCTATCTATTTTTCTCTCACTCTCATTTTTTTTCTCTCTCTCTCTCTCTCAATCTCTCTCTCTCCCTCTCTTTATCTTTCTTTTTCTCTTTTTTCCTTCTCTCCCTCAATTTCTCTCTTAATCTCTCTCTCTCTCCCTCTCTTTCTCTTTCTCTCTCTGTTCTCTCTCTCTCTCTCTCTCTCTCTCTCTCTAATTCCTTTTCTCTCTGTCTGTCGCTCTCTATCTGTCTCAATAGTCCATCTCCCTCACTCTGTATACCACCCCCATGCATGCATGTTCCTTTTGTCCAGTAAATCCTTCAAATAATCCATCATACGTTGTTTAATATTTCCTTGCCATATTCGTCAAAAACATCAATTTTCTATGTTCTATCAACATTCACAACCCGCCTTCCAATTCCAATTACACCTTTAGTGTGTATTTACATCTTGCGTCGAGAATATACAATTGCGTGGGTCATATGCGACCTAACAGCTAGGTGAAAAAGGATACGATGTCCCTTGTTTATTATCCTGTTAAAAGAGGGAGAGTAATATAAATAGAGAGAGAGAGAGGGAGAGGGAGGGTGAGAGAGAGAGAGAGAGAGAGAGAGAGAGAGAGAGGGAGGGGGAGGGTGTGTGTGTGTGAGAGAGAGAGAGAGAGAGAGAGAGAGAGAGAGAGAGAGAAAGAGAGAGAGAGAGAGAGAGAGATACTTTTTTTCCCCGGCGACATTTGCTCTTGGCTTTATTGCTTTTGGGCTTAGGTTGCGATTGGGTTTTGTATGGGCTAGGGTTGATCATCGAAATTGCTAAGTTCAACTAGCGTTTAGACTGCCAAACAATCTTCTTTAAAATCGAAGGAAGACGGTAAAGGTATGTTATCATAGTATTTTTCAAGATGAGTATGAAATTTGAAGCTTAGGTCAACCCCTTATAAATTTAACACGTGCATAAAGCAATGATAGAGCTGGCACTCTGAGTGTGATTAACGACATATTTGAATCCATGGATGTATATAATTATGTATGTGTGTATTAAGTAATGAATATGCGCGTGTGGGTGCGTGAGAGAGGGAAATAGAGAGAGATAGGGGAGGTCTGGGGAGGGGGGAAAGTGTGATGAAGATTTTAAAAACGGTAATGTTAGGCCTATATAAGAAAGGGGGAAGTTGTGCTTCTAATGTAAATGCACGAGGTTCTAATATAATGGCAATGAACTAACAACGTGTCAGACTTAAACCCAATGACGTCACGCAACAACACTTGAACATTTATGACGTCACAGTGGCAGTGCGCTTGTGTAATGCTGATGGACATGCGATTGCGATCGATGGCAACTTTTGGAAGGTTTTAATTTAATCAGTGAAAAAGCGTCGCCCTCCATCTACACCAAGTAATAATAACAATCCTCTTTTCAATTAGAGAGTCATGTAAATAAGCACTATTGATTTCCACCCGTGCTGCTAGTGAAAGGGTGTGGAGTAGACGCGTGGTTGTTTATCAGAGGCGATGAATTGAATTGCTATATTTAATCCTATCAAATCTCTCTCACTTAGTTATCAACGCAATTTGATTTCTATTGTTACCTGAGACGGTTTAAACTCTGCAAACACATTAGCAGTATGAAAATTCGACATTATTTCAAAGCAGAAATTGACGGTACTAATTACGTTCTTGTACGCTGTGTTAAAACAAAGACAATGACAAAATGATCCTATTGATGGAGACAGCTCTCGTTAATTTGCTTCTTGCTTTCCCACCTATTTGCTTTGACACGTCGTCTGTTTACGAGACAAAGTGGCCTATTAAGTCTGTGCTAAAGCGTTTGTACATTGTACATGCATTAATAGAGAACAGTGTCCTTTAGACTCGTGACGCGGATCTATAAAACACAATACCGATTTGAATGTGATATCAATCATTCATGAAGATATTCATATCGTTCCAAATGAAGTCCTTTCAAAATGTATTAAAATGATATTAAGTATATTTTACTTTTAATTAATTTTACATGTTTTTTAATTATTTTTTTTTGTGGAGGGGGGGGGGGGTGGTTGTGGTAATACTATTAGCATCGAATGAGGATTCACTATTTGTGCCATCTCAGTTGATATAGAGTCATAGACCTTAATTTTAGACCGCCGTCAATCAACAATTTTACGCCATAATGAAATAAGAAGGAGAAAAAATGTTAAAACAAGGACAACAAAAAGGAGAAAATGGTATGGTATTTATTGAATCATACATCGCAGTTACATATACTGAATTGCACATGGATATACATTGCTAATTTAAAACAAGTGTACAATTTAAAACAGTATTATTTACATAATTATAAGTACACGTATATGTCACATGTTTATTCTTAATTGTGTACCAAATGTCAATAATATATCCACAGTTTAGTTCCAAAAGTAAGATTTAAGAAGAAAAAAAATGCATGTAAAGTTCAGTAATAAGAAGTTGATGCTTGCTGCTAAACAACGCCCTCGTACGGTGTTTGAAAAAATACCAGCCTTCATGAGAAATGGGAAGATAATGTCGTTGCCACTGTTACAACTCTAGGAACAAGAGCTTTGTCAGAAATATCAATACGGTATAAAGTTGTTGAATTATGGTGTGCATTTCGCACGAGCTAGATGACTATCCAACGCCTGTCATGCGTGTATAAGATATATGGAAATCAGTATCAATTCGTTTATAGGCATGTTGTTACATATTGTTTTCATATTAAAATATTCGATTGCTTCTTGATTTAGCAAGGGAAGCAAGGGTCATGTGCAGGATGACCAGCCGAGTTCAATGACTGGCAATTATTATTTGTGAAGTAAAGTAGAAGCGGCAT